>NW_027275156.1:0-66564 GCF_030028105.1 Mobula birostris
CCAGTCCCGACACACCCCGTCTCTGTGCCCCCAGTCCCTACACACCCCGTCTCTGTGTCCCCAGTCCCGACACACCCCGTCTCTGTGCCCCCAGTCCCTACACACCCCGTCTCTGTGTCCCCAGTCCCTACACCCCCGACTCTGTGTCCTCAGCCGCTACACCCTCTGTCTCTGTGTCCCCAGTCCCTACACCCTCTGTCTCTGTATCCCCAGTCCCTACACCCCCCGTCTCTGTGTCCCCAGTCCCTACACCCTCCGTCTCTGTGTCCCCCGCCCCTACAAACCCCGGTCTCTGTGCCCCCAGTCCCTACACCCGCCGTCTCTGTGTCCACAGAACCTACACCCCCCGTATCTGTATCCCCAGTCCCTACACCCCCTGTCTCTGTATCCCCAGTCACTACACCCTCCGTCGCTGTGTCCCCAGCCCCTACACCCCCGTCTCTGTTTCCCCAGTCCCTACACCCTCCGTCTCTGTGACCCCAGTCCCTACACCCCCTGTCTCTGTGTCCCCAGTACCTACACCGCCCGTCTGTGTGTCTCCAGTCCCAACACACCCCGTCTCTGTGTCCCCAGCCCCTACACCCCCCGTCTCTGTGACCCCAGCCCCTACACCCCGTCTCTGTGTCCCCAGCCCCTACACCCCCCGTCTCTGTGTCCCCAGTCCCTACACCCCCCGTCTCTGAGTCCCCAGTCCCTACACCCCCTGTCTCTGTGTCCCCAGTCCCTACACCCGCCTTCTCTGTGTCCCCAGTCCCAACACCCCCGTCTCTGTGTCCCCAGCCCCTACACCCCCGGTCTCTGTGTCCCCAGTCCCTCCACCCCCTGTCTCTGTGCCCCAGTCCCTCCACCCCCTGTCTCTCTGTCCCCAGTCCCTACTCCCCCTGTCTCAGTGTCCCCAGCCCCTACACACCCCGTCTCTGTGTCCCTAGTCCCTACACCCCCCGTCTCTGTGCCCCCAGCCCCGACACACCCCGTCTCTGTGTCCTCAGTCCCTACACACACCGTCTCTGTGTCCCCAGACCCTACACCCCCCGTCTCTGAGCCCCCAGCCCCTACACTCTCGGTCTCTGTGTCCCCAGTCCCTACACCCCCCGTCTCTGTGTCCCCAGTCCCTACACCCCCCGTCTCTGTGTCCCCAGTCCCTACACACCCTGTCTCTGTGTCCCCACTCCCTACTCCCCCTGTCTCTGTGTCCCCAGTCCCTACACCCGCCTTCTCTGTGTCCCCAGTCCCTACACCCCCGGTCTCTGTGTCCCCCGCCCCTACACCCCCGGTCTCTGTGTCCCCAGTCCCTCCACCCCCTGTCTCTGTGCCCCAGTCCCTCCACCCCCTGTCTCTGTGTCCCCAGTCCCTACTCCCCCTGTCTCAGTGTCCCCAGCCCCTACACACCCCGTCTCTGTGTCCCTAGTCCCTACACCCCCCGTCTCTGTGCCCCCAGCCCCGACACACCCCGTCTCTGTGTCCCCAGTCCCTACACACCCCGTCTCTGTGTCCCCAGACCCTACACCCCCCGTCTCTGAGCCCCCAGCCCCTACACTCTCGGTCTCTGTGTCCCCAGTCCCTACACCCCCCGTCTCTGTGTCCCCAGTCCCTACACGCCCTGTCTCTGTGTCCCCACTCCCTACTCCCCCTGTCTCTGTGTCCCCAGCCCCTACACACCCCGTCTCCATGTCCCCAGTCCCTACACCCCCAGTCTCTGTGCCCCCAGCCCCGACACACCCCGTCTCTGTGTCCCCAGTCCCGACACACCCCGTCTCTGTGCCCCCAGTCCCTACACACCCCGTCTCTGTGTCCCCAGTCCCGACACACCCCGTCTCTGTGCCCCCAGTCCCTACACACCCCGTCTCTGTGTCCCCAGTCCCTACACCCCCGACTCTGTGTCCTCAGCCGCTACACCCTCTGTCTCTGTGTCCCCAGTCCCTACACCCCCCGTCTCTGTGTCCCCAGTCCCTACACCCCCTGTCTCTGTGTCCCCAGTCCCTACACCCTCCGTCTCTGTGTCCCCAGCCCCTACACACCCCGGTCTCTGTGCCCCCAGTCCCTACACCCCCCGTCTCTGTGTCCCCAGCCCCTACACCACCCATCTCTGTGTCCCCAGTCCCTACACCCCCTGTCTCTGTGTCCCCAGTCACTACACCCTCCGTCTCTGTGTCCGCAGCCCCTACACCCCCCGTCTCTGTGTCCCCAGCCCCTACACCCCCTTTCTCTGTGTCCCAAGCCCCTACACCCCCTGTCTCTGTGCCCCAGTCCCTACACCACCCGTCTCTGTGTCCCCTGCCCCTACACCCACCGTCTCTGTGTCCCCTGTCCCAACACCCCCTGTCTCTGTGTCCACAGTCCCTAAACCCATTGTCTCTGTGTCCCCAGTCCCTACACACCCTGTCTCTGTGTCCCCTGTCCTTACACCCCAGTCTCTGTGTCCCCACTCCCTACACCCCCCCCGTCTCTGTGTCCCCAATCCCTACACCCTCCGTCTCAGTGTCCCCAGTCCCTACACCCCTTGTCTCTGTCTCCCCGGTCCCTACACCCCCGTCTCTGTGTCCCCAGTCCGTACACCCCCGGTCTCTATGTCCCCAACCCCTATACCCTCCGTCTCTGTGTCCCCAGTCCCTTCACCCCCCCGTCTCTGTGTACCCAGCCACTACACCCCCTGTCTCTGTTTCCCCAGTCCCTACACACCCCGTCTCTGTGTCCCCAGTCCCTACACACTCCGTCTCTGTGTCCCCAGCCCCTACACCCCCGTCTCTGTGCCCCCAGTCCCTACACACCCCCGTCTCTGTGTCCCCAGACCCTACACCACCCGTCTCTGTGTCCCCAGTCCCTACACCCACCGTCTCTGTGCCAGCCGTCCCTACACCACCTGTCTCTGTGTCCCCAGCCCCTACACACCCTGTCTCTGTGTCCCCAGTCCCTATACCCCCTGTCTCTGTGTCCCAAGCCCCTACACACCCCGTATCTGTGCCCCCAGTCCCTACACCACCCGTCTCTGTGTCCCCAGCCCCTACACCCACCATCTCTGTGTCCCCAGCCCCTACACCCCCCGTCTCTGTGTCCCCAGTCCCTACACCCCCCGTCTCTGTGTCCCCAGCCCCTACACCCCCCGTCTCTATGTCCCCAGTCCCTACACCCCCCGTCTCTGTGTCCCCAGTCCCTACACCCCACGTCTCTGTGTCCCCAGTCCCTACACGCCCTGTCTCTGTGTCCCCAGTCCCTACTCCGCCTGTCTCTGTGTCCCCAGCCCCTACACACCCCGTCTCTGTGTCCCCAGTCCCTACACCACCAGTCTCTGTGCCCCCAGCCCCGACACACCCCGTCTCTGTGTCCCCAGTCCCTACACCCCCCGTCTCTGTGTCCCCAGCCCCTACACCCTCCGTCTCTGTGTCCCCAGTCCCTACACCCCCCGTCTCTGTTTCCCCAGCCACTACACCCCCCGTCTCTGTGATCCCAGTCCCTACACACCCAGTCTCTGTGTCCCCAGTCCCTACACCCTCCGTCTCTGTGTCCCCATCCCTACACTGCCCCCGTCTCTGTGCCCCCAGTCCCTACACCCTCCGTCTCTGTGTCCCCAGTCCCTACACCCCCCGTCTCTGTGTCCACAGCCCCTACACCCCCCCCGTCTCTGTGTCCCCAGCCCCTACTCCCTCCGTCTCTGTGTCCCCAGTCCCTACACCCTCCGTCTCTGTGTCTCCAGTCCCTACACACCCCGTCTCTGTGTCCCCAGCCCCTACACCCCCCGTCTCTGTGTCCCCAGCCCCTACACACCCCCGTCTCAGTGTCCCCAGTCCCTACACACCCCGTCTCTGTGTCCTCAGCCGCTACACCCTCTGTCTCTGTGTCCCCAGTCCCTACACCCCCCGTCTCTGTGTCCACAGTCCCTACACCCCCCGTCTCTGTGTCCCCAGCCCCTACAAACCCCGGTCTCTGTGCCCCCAGTCCCAACACCCGCCGTCTCTGTGTCCCCAGTCCCTACACCCCCCGTCTCTGTTTCCCCAGCCACTACACCCCCCGTCTCTGTGTCCCCAGTCCCTACACACCCCGTCTCTGTGTCCCCAGTCCCTACACCCTCCGTCTCTGTGCCCCCAGTCCCTACACCCCCCGTCTCTGTGCCCCCAGTCCCTACACCCCCCGTCTCTGTGTCCCCAGCCCCTACACTGCCCCCGTCTCTGTGCCCCCAGTCCCTACACCCTCCGACTCTGTGTCCCCAGTCCCTACACCCCCCGTCTCTGTGTCCCCAGCCCCTACACCCCCCCGTCTCTGTGTCCCCAGTCCCTACACCCTCCGTCTCTGTTTCCCCAGTCCCTACACCCTCCGTCTCTGTGTCTCCAGTCCCTACACACCCCGTCTCTGTGTCCCCAGCCCCTACACCCCCCGTCTCTGTGTCCCCAGCCCCTACACACCCCCGTCTCAGTGTCCCCAGTCCCTACACACCCCGTCTCTGTGTCCCCAGTCCCTACACCCCCGTCTCTGTGTCCTCAGCCGCTACACCCTCTGTCTCTGTATCCCCAGTCCCTACACCCCCCGTCTCTGTGTCCCCAGTCCCTACACCCTCCGTCTCTGTGTCCCCCGCCCCTACAAACCCCGGTCTCTGTGCCCCCAGTCCCTACACCCGCCGTCTCTGTGTCCACAGAACCTACACCCCCCGTATCTGTATCCCCAGTCCCTACACCCCCTGTCTCTGTATCCCCAGTCACTACACCCTCCGTCGCTGTGTCCCCAGCCCCTACACCCCCGTCTCTGTTTCCCCAGTCCCTACACCCTCCGTCTCTGTGACCCCAGTCCCAACACACCCCGTCTCTGTGTCCCCAGCCCCTACACCCCCCGTCTCTGTGACCCCAGCCCCTACACCCCGTCTCTGTGTCCCCAGCCCCTACACCCCCCGTCTCTGTGTCCCCAGTCCCTACACCCCCCGTCTCTGAGTCCCCAGTCCCTACACCCCCTGTCTCTGTGTCCCCAGTCCCTACACCCGCCTTCTCTGTGTCCCCAGTCCCAACACCCCCGTCTCTGTGTCCCCAGCCCCTACACCCCCGGTCTCTGTGTCCCCAGTCCCTCCACCCCCTGTCTCTGTGCCCCAGTCCCTCCACCCCCTGTCTCTCTGTCCCCAGTCCCTACTCCCCCTGTCTCAGTGTCCCCAGCCCCTACACACCCCGTCTCTGTGTCCCTAGTCCCTACACCCCCCGTCTCTGTGCCCCCAGCCCCGACACACCCCGTCTCTGTGTCCTCAGTCCCTACACACCCCGTCTCTGTGTCCCCAGACCCTACACCCCCCGTCTCTGAGCCCCCAGCCCCTACACTCTCGGTCTCTGTGTCCCCAGTCCCTACACCCCCCGTCTCTGTGTCCCCAGTCCCTACACCCCCCGTCTCTGTGTCCCCAGTCCCTACACGCCCTGTCTCTGTGTCCCCACTCCCTACTCCCCCTGTTTCTGTGTCCCCAGTCCCTACACCCGCCTTCTCTGTGTCCCCAGTCCCTACACCCCCGGTCTCTGTGTCCCCCGCCCCTACACCCCCGGTCTCTGTGTCCCCAGTCCCTCCACCCCCTGTCTCTGTGCCCCAGTCCCTCCACCCCCTGTCTCTGTGTCCCCAGTCCCTACTCCCCCTGTCTCAGTGTCCCCAGCCCCTACACACCCCGTCTCTGTGTCCCTAGTCCCTACACCCCCCGTCTCTGTGCCCCCAGCCCCGACACACCCCGTCTCTGTGTCCCCAGTCCCTACACACCCCGTCTCTGTGTCCCCAGACCCTACACCCCCCGTCTCTGAGCCCCCAGCCCCTACACTCTCGGTCTCTGTGTCCCCAGTCCCTACACCCCCCGTCTCTGTGTCCCCAGTCCCTACACACCCCGTCTCCATGTCCCCAGTCCCTACACCCCCAGTCTCTGTGCCCCCAGCCCCGACACACCCCGTCTCTGTGTCCCCAGTCCCGACACACCCCGTCTCTGTGCCCCCAGTCCCTACACACCCCGTCTCTGTGTCCCCAGTCCCTACACCCCCGACTCTGTGTCCTCAGCCGCTACACCCTCTGTCTCTGTGTCCCCAGTCCCTACACCCTCTGTCTCTGTATCCCCAGTCCCTACACCCCCCGTCTCTGTGTCCCCAGTCCCTACACCCTCCGTCTCTGTGTCCCCCGCCCCTACAAACCCCGGTCTCTGTGCCCCCAGTCCCTACACCCGCCGTCTCTGTGTCCACAGAACCTACACCCCCCGTATCTGTATCCCCAGTCCCTACACCCCCTGTCTCTGTATCCCCAGTCACTACACCCTCCGTCGCTGTGTCCCCAGCCCCTACACCCCCGTCTCTGTTTCCCCAGTCCCTACACCCTCCGTCTCTGTGACCCCAGTCCCTACACCCCCTGTCTCTGTGTCCCCAGTACCTACACCGCCCGTCTGTGTGTCTCCAGTCCCAACACACCCCGTCTCTGTGTCCCCAGCCCCTACACCCCCCGTCTCTGTGACCCCAGCCCCTACACCCCGTCTCTGTGTCCCCAGCCCCTACACCCCCCGTCTCTGTGTCCCCAGTCCCTACACCCCCCGTCTCTGAGTCCCCAGTCCCTACACCCCCTGTCTCTGTGTCCCCAGTCCCTACACCCGCCTTCTCTGTGTCCCCAGTCCCAACACCCCCGTCTCTGTGTCCCCAGCCCCTACACCCCCGGTCTCTGTGTCCCCAGTCCCTCCACCCCCTGTCTCTGTGCCCCAGTCCCTCCACCCCCTGTCTCTCTGTCCCCAGTCCCTACTCCCCCTGTCTCAGTGTCCCCAGCCCCTACACACCCCGTCTCTGTGTCCCTAGTCCCTACACCCCCCGTCTCTGTGCCCCCAGCCCCGACACACCCCGTCTCTGTGTCCTCAGTCCCTACACACCCCGTCTCTGTGTCCCCAGACCCTACACCCCCCGTCTCTGAGCCCCCAGCCCCTACACTCTCGGTCTCTGTGTCCCCAGTCCCTACACCCCCCGTCTCTGTGTCCCCAGTCCCTACACCCCCCGTCTCTGTGTCCCCAGTCCCTACACGCCCTGTCTCTGTGTCCCCACTCCCTACTCCCCCTGTCTCTGTGTCCCCAGTCCCTACACCCGCCTTCTCTGTGTCCCCAGTCCCTACACCCCCGGTCTCTGTGTCCACCGCCCCTACACCCCCGGTCTCTGTGTCCCCAGTCCCTCCACCCCCTGTCTCTGTGCCCCAGTCCCTCCACCCCCTGTCTCTGTGTCCCCAGTCCCTACTCCCCCTGTCTCAGTGTCCCCAGCCCCTACACACCCCGTCTCTGTGTCCCTAGTCCCTACACCCCCCGTCTCTGTGCCCCCAGCCCCGACACACCCCGTCTCTGTGTCCCCAGTCCCTACACACCCCGTCTCTGTGTCCCCAGACCCTACACCCCCCGTCTCTGAGCCCCCAGCCCCTACACTCTCGGTCTCTGTGTCCCCAGTCCCTACACCCCCCGTCTCTGTGTCCCCAGTCCCTACACGCCCTGTCTCTGTGTCCCCACTCCCTACTCCCCCTGTCTCTGTGTCCCCAGCCCCTACACACCCCGTCTCCATGTCCCCAGTCCCTACACCCCCAGTCTCTGTGCCCCCAGCCCCGACACACCCCGTCTCTGTGTCCCCAG
This sequence comes from Mobula birostris, assembly GCF_030028105.1. NCBI lineage: Eukaryota > Metazoa > Chordata > Chondrichthyes > Myliobatiformes > Myliobatidae > Mobula > Mobula birostris. The sequence continues at coordinate 7,586 of NW_027275156.1, forward strand.
TCCCGACACACCCCGTCTCTGTGCCCCCAGTCCCTACACACCCCGTCTCTGTGTCCCCAGTCCCGACACACCCCGTCTCTGTGTCCCCAGTCCCTACACCCCCGACTCTGTGTCCTCAGCCGCTACACCCTCTGTCTCTGTGTCCCCAGTCCCTACACCCCCCGTCTCTGTGTCCCCAGTCCCTACACCCCCTGTCTCTGTGTCCCCAGTCCCTACACCCTCCGTCTCTGTGTCCCCAGCCCCTACACACCCCGGTCTCTGTGCCCCCAGTCCCTACACCCCCCGTCTCTGTGTCCCCAGCCCCTACACCACCCATCTCTGTGTCCCCAGTCCCTACACCGCCTGTCTCTGTGTCCCCAGTCACTACACCCTCCGTCTCTGTGTCCGCAGCCCCTACACCCCCCGTCTCTGTGTCCCCAGCCCCTACACCCCCTTTCTCTGTGTCCCAAGCCCCTACACCCCCTGTCTCTGTGCCCCAGTCCCTACACCACCCGTCTCTGTGTCCCCTGCCCCTACACCCACCGTCTCTGTGTCCCCTGTCCCAACACCCCCTGTCTCTGTGTCCACAGTCCCTACACCCATTGTCTCTGTGTCCCCAGTCCCTACACACCCTGTCTCTGTGCCCCCAGTCCTTACACCCCAGTCTCTGTGTCCCCACTCCCTACACCCCCCCGTCTCTGTGTCCCCAGCCCCTACACCCCCCATCTCTGTGTCCCCAATCCCTACACCCTCCGTCTCAGTGTCCCCAGTCCCTACACCCCTTGTCTCTGTCTCCCCGGTCCCTACACCCCCGTCTCTGTGTCCCCAGTCCCTACACCCCCGGTCTCTATGTCCCCAACCCCTATACCCTCGGTCTCTGTGTCCCCACTCCCTTCACCCCCCGTCTCTGTGTCCCCAGCCACTTCACCCCCGTCTCTGTTTCCCCAGTCCCTACACACCCCGTCACTGTGTCCCCAGTCCCTACACACTCCGTCTCTGTGTCCCCAGCCACTACACCCCCGTCTCTGTGCCCCCAGTCCCTACACACCCCCGTCTCTGTATCCCCAGACCCTACACCCCCCGTCTCTGTGTCCCCAGTCCCTACACGCACCGTCTCTGTGCCAGCCGTCCCTACACCACCTGTCTCTGTGTCCCCAGCCTCTACACACCCTGTCTCTGTGTCCCCAGTCCCTACACCCCCTGTCTCTGTGTCCCAAGCCCCTACACCCCCCGTATCTGTGCCCCCAGTCCCTACACCACCCGTCTCTGTGTCTCCAGCCCCTACACCCACCGTCTCTGTGTCCCCAGCCCCTACACCCCCCGTCTCTGTGTCCCCAGTCCCTACACCCCCTGTCTCTGTGTCCCCAGTCCCTACACCCCTGGTCTCTGTGTCCCCAGTCCCTACACCCCCCGTCTCTGTGTCCCCAGTCCCTACACGCCCTGTCTCTGTGTCTCCAGTCCCTACACCCCCTGTCTCTGTGTCCCCAGCCCCTACACCCCCCGTCTCTATGTCCCCTGTCCCTACACCCCCTATCACTGTGTCCCCAGTCCCTACACCCTCCGTCTCTGTGTCCACAGTCCCTACACCCCCTGTCTCTGTGTCCCCAGCCCCTACACCCCCCGTCTCTGTGTCCCCAGTCCCTACACCCCCCGTCTCTGTGTCTGAAGTCCCTACACGCCCTGTCTCTGTGTCCCCAGTCGCTACTCCCCCTGTCTCTGTGTCCCCAGCCCCTACACACCCCGTCTCTGTGTCCCCAGTCCCTACACCCCCAGTCTCTGTGCCCCCAGCCCCGACACACCCCGTCTCTGTGTCCCCAGTCCCTACACACCCCGTCTCTGTGCCCCCAGTCCCTACACACCCTGTCTCTGTGTCCCCAGTCCCTACACCCCCCGTCTCTGTGTCCCCAGCCCCTACACCCCCCGTCTCTGTGTCCCCAGTCCCTACACACCCCGTCTCTGTGTCCCCAGTCCCTACACCCTCCGTCTCTGTGCCCCCAGTCCCTACACCCGCCGTCTCTGTGCCCCCAGTCCCTACACCCCCCGTCTCTGTGTCCCCAATCCCTAGACAGCCCGTCTCTGTGTCCCCAGTCCCTACACACCCCGTCTCTGTGTCCCCAGCCCCTACACCCCCCGTCTCTGTGACCCCAGCCCCTACACCCCGTCTCTGTGCCCCCAGTCCCTACACCCCCCGTCACTGTGTCCCCAGTAACTACACTCCCCGTCTCTGTGTCCCCAGTCCCTACACCCTCCGTCTCTGTGTCACCAGTCCCTACACCCCTTGTCTCTGTGTCCCCAGTCCCTACACCCCCGTTTCTGTGTCCCCAGTCCCTACACCCCCGGTCTCTGTGTCCCCAACCCCTACACCCTCCGTCTCTGTGTCCCCAGTCCCTACACGCCCTGTCTCTGTGTCTCCAGTCCCTACACCCCCTGTCTCTGTGTCCCCAGCCCCTACACCCCCCGTCTCTATGTCCCCTGTCCCTACACCCTCTGTCACTGTGTCCCCAGTCCCTACACCCTCCGTCTCTGTGTCCACAGTCCCTACACCCCCTGTCTCTGTGACCCCAGCCCCTACACCCCCCGTCTCTGTGTCCCCAGTCCCTACACCCCCCGTCTCTGTGTCCGAAGTCCCTACACGCCCTGTCTCTGTGTCCCCAGTCGCTACTCCCCCTGTCTCTGTGTCCCCAGCCCCTACACACCCCGTCTCTGTGTCCCCAGTCCCTACACCCCCAGTCTCTGTGCCCCCAGCCCCGACACACCCCGTCTCTGTGCCCCCAGTCCCTACACACCCTGTCTCTGTGTCCCCAGTCCCTACACCCCCCGTCTCTGTGTCCCCAGCCCCTACACACCCCGTCTCTGTTTCCCCAGCCACTACACCCCCCGTCTCTGTGTCCCCAGTCCCTACACACCCTGTCTCTGTGTCCCCAGTCCCTACACCCTCCGTCTCTGTACCCCCAGTCCCTACACCCACCATCTCTGTGCCCCCAGTCCCTACACCCCCCGTCTCTGTGTCCCCAGTCCCTACACCGCCCGTCTCTGTGTCCCCAGTCCCTACAGACTCCGTCTCTGTGTCCCCAGCCCCTACACCCCCGTCTCTGTGCCCCCAGTCCCTACACACCCCCGTCTCTGTGTCCCCAGACCCTACACCCCCCGTCTCTCTGTCCCCAGTCCCTACACCACCGTTTCTGTGCCAGCAGTCCCTACACCACCTGTCTGTGTCCCCAAACCCTACACACCCTGTCTCTGTGTCCCCAGTCCCTACACCCCCTGTGTCTGTGTCCCAAGCCCCTACACACCTCGTCTCTGTGCCCCCAGTCCCTACACCACCCGTCTCTGTGTCCCCAGCCCCTACACCCACCGTCTCTGTGTCCCCAGCCCCTACACCCCCCGTCTCTGTGTCTCCAGTCCCTACACCCTCTGTCTCTGTGTCCCCAGCCCCTACACCCCCCGTCTCTATGTCCCCTGTCCCTACACCCCCTGTCTCTGTGTCCCCAGTCCCTACACACTCCGTCTCTGTGTCCACAGTCCCAACACCCCCCGTCTCTGTGTCCCCAGCCCCTACACCCCCCGTCTCTGTGTCCCCAGTCCCTACACCCCCCGTCTCTGTGTCTGAAGTCCCTACACGCCCTGTCTCTGTGTCCCCAGTCCCTACTCCCCCTGTCTCTGTGTTCGCAGCCCCTGCACACCCCGTCTCTGTGTCCCCAGTCCCTACACCCCCAGTCTCTGTGCCCCCAGCCCCGACACACCCCGTCTCTGTGTCCCCAGTCCCTACACACCCCGTCTCTGTGCCCCCAGTCCCTACACACCCAGTCTCTGTGTCCCCATTCCCTACACCCCCCGTCTCTGTGTCCCCAGCCCCTACACCCTCCGTCTCTGTGTCCCCAGACCCTACACCCTTTGTCTCTGTGTCCCCAGTCCCTACACCCCCCGTCTCTGTGTCCCCAGTCCCTACACCCCCTGTCTCTGTGTCCCCATTCCCTACACCCTCCGTCTCTGTGTCCCCAGCCCCTACACACCCCGGTCTCTGTGCCCCCAGTCCCTACACCCCACGTCTCTGTGTCCCCAGCCCCTACACTCCACATCTCTGTGTCCCCAGTCCCTACACCCCCTGTCTCTGTGTCCCCAGTCACTACACCCTCCGTCTCTGAGTCCGCAGCCCCTACACCCCCCGTCTCTGTGTCCCCAGCCCCTACACCCCCTGTCTCCGTGTCCCAAGCCTCTACACCCCCCGTCTCTGTGCCCCCAGTCCCTGCACCCCCTGTCTCTGTGTCCCCAGCCCCTACACCCTCTGTCTCTGTGTCCCCAGTCCCTACACGCGCCGTTTCTGTGTCCCCAGTCCCTACACCCCCGGTCTCTGTGTCCCCAACCCCTACACCCTCCGTCTCTGTGTCCCCAGTCCCTATACCCCACGTCTCTCTGTCCCCAGCCTCTACACCCCCCGTCTCTGTTTCCCCAGTCCCTACACACCCCGTCTCTGTGTCCCCAGTCCCAACAAACTCCGTCTCTGTGTCCCCAGCCCCTACACCCCCGTCTCTGTGTCCCCAGTCCCTACACACTCCGTCTCTGTGTCCCCAGCCCCTACACCCCCGTCTCTGTTCCCCCAGTCCCTACACACCCCCGTCTCTGTGTCCCCAGACCCTACACCCCGCATCTCTGTGTCCCCAGTCCCTACACCCACCGTCTCTGTGCCAGCCGTCCCTACACCACCTGTCTCTGTGTCCCCAGCCCCTACATACCCTGTCTCTGTGTCCCCAGTCCCTACACCCCCTGTCTCTGTGTCCCAAGCCCCTACACCCCCCGTATCTGTGCCCCCAGTCCCTACACCACCCGTCTCTGTGTCCCCAGCCCCTACACCCACCGTCTCTGTGTCCCCAGCCCCTACACCCCCCGTCTCTGTGTCCCCAGTCCCAACACCCCCTGTCTCTGTGTCCACAGTCCCTACACCCCCCGTCTCTGTGTCCCCAGTCCCTACACCCTCCGTCTCTGTGTCCCCAGTCCCTACACGCCCTGTCTCTGTGTCTCCAGTCCCTACACCCTCTGTCTCTGTGTCCCCAGCCCCTACACCCCCCGTCTCTATGTCCCCTGTCCCTACACCCCCTGTCTCTGTGTCCCCAGTCCCTACACCCTCCGTCTCTGTGTCCACAGTCCCTACACCCCCCGTCTCTGTGTCCCCAGACCCTACACCCCCCGTCTCTGTGTCCCCAGTCCCTACACCCTCTAGCTCTGTGTCCCCAGTCCCTACACGCCCTGTCTCTGTGTCCCCAGCCCCTACACCCCCCGTCTCTGTGTCCCCAGTCCCTACACCCTCTAGCTCTGTGTCCCCAGTCCCTACACGCCCTGTCTCTGTGTCCCCAGTCCCTACACCCATTGTCTCTGTGTCCCCAGTCCCTACACACCCTGTCTCTGTGTCCCCAGTCCTTACACCCCAGTCTCTGTGTCCCCACTCCCTACACCCCCCCCGTCTCTGTGTCCCCAGCCCCTACACCCCCCGTCTCTGCGTCCCCAATCGCTACACCCTCCGTCTCTGTGTCCCCAGTCCCTACACCCTCTGTCTCTGTGTCCCCAGTCCCTACACCCCCTGTCTCTGTGTCCCCAGCCCCTACACCCCCCGTCTCTGTGTCCCCAGTCCCTACACCCCCCGTCTCTGTGTCTGAAGTCCCTACACGCCCTGTCTCTGTGTCCCCAGTCGCTACTCCCCCTGTCTCTGTGTCCCCAGCCCCTACACACCCCGTCTCTGTGTCCCCAGTCCCTACACCCCCAGTCTCTGTGCCCCCAGCCCCGACACACCCCGTCTCTGTGTCCCCAGTCCCTACACACCCCGTCTCTGTGCCCCCAGTCCCTACACACCCTGTCTCTGTGTCCCCAGTCCCTACACCCCCCGTCTCTGTGTCCCCAGCCCCTACACCCCCCGTCTCTGTGTCCCCAGTCCCTACACACCCCGTCTCTGTGTCCCCAGTCCCTACACCCTCCGTCTCTGTGCCCCCAGTCCCTACACCCGCCGTCTCTGTGCCCCCAGTCCCTACACCCCCCGTCTCTGTGTCCCCAGTCCCTAGACAGCCCGTCTCTGTGTCCCCAGTCCCTACACACCCCGTCTCTGTGTCCCCAGCCCCTACACCCCCCGTCTCTGTGACCCCAGCCCCTACACCCCGTCTCTGTGCCCCCAGTCCCTACACCCCCCGTCTCTGTGTCCCCAGTAACTACACTCCCCGTCTCTGTGTCCCCAGTCCCTACACCCTCCGTCTCTGTGTCACCAGTCCCTACACCCCTTGTCTCTGTGTCCCCAGTCCCTACACCCCCGTTTCTGTGTCCCCAGTCCCTACACCCCCGGTCTCTGTGTCCCCAACCCCTACACCCTCCGTCTCTGTGTCCCCAGTCCCTACACGCCCTGTCTCTGTGTCTCCAGTCCCTACACCCCCTGTCTCTGTGTCCCCAGCCCCTACACCCCCCGTCTCTATGTCCCCTGTCCCTACACCCTCTGTCACTGTGTCCCCAGTCCCTACACCCTCCGTCTCTGTGTCCACAGTCCCTACACCCCCTGTCTCTGTGACCCCAGCCCCTACACCCCCCGTCTCTGTGTCCCCAGTCCCTACACCCCCCGTCTCTGTGTCCGAAGTCCCTACACGCCCTGTCTCTGTGTCCCCAGTCGCTACTCCCCCTGTCTCTGTGTCCCCAGCCCCTACACACCCCGTCTCTGTGTCCCCAGTCCCTACACCCCCAGTCTCTGTGCCCCCAGCCCCGACACACCCCGTCTCTGTGCCCCCAGTCCCTACACACCCTGTCTCTGTGTCCCCAGTCCCTACACCCCCCGTCTCTGTGTCCCCAGCCCCTACACACCCCGTCTCTGTTTCCCCAGCCACTACACCCCCCGTCTCTGTGTCCCCAGTCCCTACACACCCTGTCTCTGTGTCCCCAGTCCCTACACCCTCCGTCTCTGTACCCCCAGTCCCTACACCCACCATCTCTGTGCCCCCAGTCCCTACACCCCCCGTCTCTGTGTCCCCAGTCCCTACACCGCCCGTCTCTGTGTCCCCAGTCCCTACAGACTCCGTCTCTGTGTCCCCAGCCCCTACACCCCCGTCTCTGTGCCCCCAGTCCCTACACACCCCCGTCTCTGTGTCCCCAGACCCTACACCCCCCGTCTCTCTGTCCCCAGTCCCTACACCACCGTTTCTGTGCCAGCAGTCCCTACACCACCTGTCTGTGTCCCCAAACCCTACACACCCTGTCTCTGTGTCCCCAGTCCCTACACCCCCTGTGTCTGTGTCCCAAGCCCCTACACACCTCGTCTCTGTGCCCCCAGTCCCTACACCACCCGTCTCTGTGTCCCCAGCCCCTACACCCACCGTCTCTGTGTCCCCAGCCCCTACACCCCCCGTCTCTGTGTCTCCAGTCCCTACACCCTCTGTCTCTGTGTCCCCAGCCCCTACACCCCCCGTCTCTATGTCCCCTGTCCCTACACCCCCTGTCTCTGTGTCCCCAGTCCCTACACACTCCGTCTCTGTGTCCACAGTCCCAACACCCCCCGTCTCTGTGTCCCCAGCCCCTACACCCCCCGTCTCTGTGTCCCCAGTCCCTACACACCCCGTCTCTGTGTCTGAAGTCCCTACACGCCCTGTCTCTGTGTCCCCAGTCCCTACTCCCCCTGTCTCTGTGTTCGCAGCCCCTGCACACCCCGTCTCTGTGTCCCCAGTCCCTACACCCCCAGTCTCTGTGCCCCCAGCCCCGACACACCCCGTCTCTGTGTCCCCAGTCCCTACACACCCCGTCTCTGTGCCCCCAGTCCCTACACACCCAGTCTCTGTGTCCCCATTCCCTACACCCCCCGTCTCTGTGTCCCCAGCCCCTACACCCTCCGTCTCTGTGTCCCCAGACCCTACACCCTTTGTCTCTGTGTCCCCAGTCCATACACCCCCTGTCTCTGTGTCCCCAGTCCCTACACACCCCGTCTCTGTGTCCGCAGTCCCTGCACCCCCCGTCTCTGTGTCCCCAGCCCCTACACACCCCCGTCTCTGTGTCCCCAGTCCCTACACACCCCGTCTCTGTGTCCCCAGTCCCTACACCCCCGTCTCTGTGTCCTCAGCCGCTACACCCTCTGTCTCTGTGTCCCCAGTCCCTACACCCCCCGTCTCTGTGTCCCCAGTCCCTACACCCCCTGTCTCTGTGTCCCCATTCCCTACACCCTCCGTCTCTGTGTCCCCAGCCCCTACACACCCCGGTCTCTGTGCCCCCAGTCCCTACACCCCACGTCTCTGTGTCCCCAGCCCCTACACTCCCCATCTCTGTGTCCCCAGTCCCTACACCCCCTGTCTCTGTGTCCCCAGTCACTACACCCTCCGTCTCTGAGTCCGCAGCCCCTACACCCCCCGTCTCTGTGTCCCCAGCCCCTACACCCCCTGTCTCCGTGTCCCAAGCCTCTACACCCCCCGTCTCTGTGCCCCCAGTCCCTACACCACCTGTCTCTGTGTCCCCAGCCCCTACACCCACCGTCTCTGTGTCCCCAGCACCTACACCCCCCGTCTCTGTGTCCCCAGTCCCTGCACCCCCTGTCTCTGTGTCCCCAGCCCCTACACCTCCTGTCTCTATGTCGCCAGTCCCTACACCCCCTGTCTCTGTGTCCCCAGTCCCTACACCCTCTGTCTCTGTGTCCCCAGTCCCTACACGCGCCGTTTCTGTGTCCCCAGTCCCTACACCCCCGGTCTCTGTGTCCCCAACCCCTACACCCTCCGTCTCTGTGTCCCCAGTCCCTATACCCCACGTCTCTCTGTCCCCAGCCTCTACACCCCCCGTCTCTGTTTCCCCAGTCCCTACACACCCCGTCTCTGTGTCCCCAGTCCCAACAAACTCCGTCTCTGTGTCCCCAGCCCCTACACCCCCGTCTCTGTGTCCCCAGTCCCTACACACTCCGTCTCTGTGTCCCCAGCCCCTACACCCCCGTCTCTGTTCCCCCAGTCCCTAAACACCCCCGTCTCTGTGTCCCCAGACCCTACACCCCGCATCTCTGTGTCCCCAGTCCCTACACCCACCGTCTCTGTGCCAGCCGTCCCTACACCACCTGTCTCTGTGTCCCCAGCCCCTACATACCCTGTCTCTGTGTCCCCAGTCCCTACACCCCCTGTCTCTGTGTCCCAAGCCCCTACACCCCCCGTATCTGTGCCCCCAGTCCCTACACCACCCGTCTCTGTGTCCCCAGCCCCTACACCCACCGTCTCTGTGTCCCCAGCCCCTACACCCCCCGTCTCTGTGTCCCCAGTCCCAACACCCCCTGTCTCTGTGTCCACAGTCCCTACACCCCCCGTCTCTGTGTCCCCAGTCCCTACACCCTCCGTCTCTGTGTCCCCAGTCCCTACACGCCCTGTCTCTGTGTCTCCAGTCCCTACACCCTCTGTCTCTGTGTCCCCAGCCCCTACACCCCCGTCTCTATGTCCCCTGTCCCTACACCCCCTGTCTCTGTGTCCCCAGTCCCTACACCCTCCGTCTCTGTGTCCACAGTCCCTACACCCCCCGTCTCTGTGTCCCCAGACCCTACACCCCCCGTCTCTGTGTCCCCAGTCCCTACACCCTCTAGCTCTGTGTCCCCAGTCCCTACACGCCCTGTCTCTGTGTCCCCAGCCCCTACACCCCCCGTCTCTGTGTCCCCTGCCCCAACACCCCCTGTCTCTGTGTCCCCAGTCCCTACACCCATTGTCTCTGTGTCCCCAGTCCCTACACACCCTGTCTCTGTGTCCCCAGTCCTTACACCCCAGTCTCTGTGTCCCCACTCCCTACACCCCCCCCGTCTCTGTGTCCCCAGCCCCTACACCCCCCGTCTCTGCGTCCCCAATCGCTACACCCTCCGTCTCTGTGTCCCCAGTCCCTACACCCTCTGTCTCTGTGTCCCCAGTCCCTACACGCCCCGTCTCTGTGTCCCCTGCCCCAACACCCCCTGTCTCTGTGTCCCCAGTCCCTACACCCATTGTCTCTGTGTCCCCAGTCCCTACACACCCTGTCTCTGTGTCCCCAGTCCTTACACCCCAGTCTCTGTGTCCCCACTCCCTACACACCCCCCGTCTCTGTGTCCGCAATCCCTACACCCTCCGTCTCAGTGTCCCCAGTCCCTACACCCCTTGTCTCTGTCTCCCCGGTCCCTACACCCCCGTCTCTGTGTCCCCAGTCCGTACACCCCCGGTCTCTATGTCCCCAACCCCTATACCCTCCGTCTCTGTGTCCCCAGTCCCTTCACCCCCCCGTCTCTGTGTACCCAGCCACTACACCCCCTGTCTCTGTGTCCCCAGTCCCTACACCCTCCGTCTCTGTGTCCACAGTCCCTACACCCCCCGTCTCTGTGTCCCCAGTCCCTACACCCTCTAGCTCTGTGTCCCCAGTCCCTACACGCCCCGTCTCTGTGTCCCAAGCCCCTACACCCCCCGTATCTGTGCCCCCAGTCCCTACACCACCCGTCTCTGTGTCCCCAGCCCCTACACCCACCGTCTCTGTGTCCCCAGCCCCTACACCCCCCGTCTCTGTGTCCCCAGTCCCAACACCCCCTGTCTCTGTGTCCACAGTCCCTACACCCCCCGTCTCTGTGTCCCCAGTCCCTACACCCGCCGTCTCTGTGTCCCCAGTCCCTACACGCCCTGTCTCTGTGTCTCCAGTCCCTACACCCTCTGTCTCTGTGTCCCCAGCCCCTACACCCCACGTCTCTATGTCCCCTGTCCTACACCCCCTGTCTCTGTGTCCCCAGTCCCTACACCCTCCGTCTCTGTGTCCACAGTCCCTACACCCCCCGTCTCTGTGTCCCCAGACCCTACACCCCCCGTCTCTGTGTCCCCAGTCCCTACACCCTCTGTCTCTGTGTCCCCAGTCCCTACACGCCCCGTCTCTGTGTCCCCAGCCCCTACACCCCCCGTCTCTGTGTCCCCTGCCCCAACACCCCCTGTCTCTGTGTCCCCAGTCCCTACACCCATTGTCTCTGTGTCCCCAGTCCCTACACACCCTGTCTCTGTGTCCCCAGTCCTTACACCCCAGTCTCTGTGTCCCCACTCCCTACACCCCCCCCGTCTCTGTGTCCCCAGCCCCTACACCCCCCGTCTCTGTGTCCCCAATCCCTACACCCTCCGTCTCTGTGTCCCCAGTCCCTACACCCTCTGTCTCTGTGTCCCCAGTCCCTACACGCCCCATCTCTGTGTCCCCAGCCCCTACACCCCCCGTCTCTGTGTCCCCTGCCCCACACCCCCTGTCTCTGTGTCCCCAGTCCCTACACCCATTGTCTCTGTGTCCCCAGTCCCTACACACCCTGTCTCTGTGTCCCAGTCCTTACACCCCAGTCTCTGTGTCCCTACTCCCTACACCCCCCCCCGTCTCTGTGTCCCCAATCCCTACACCCTCCGTCTCTGTGTCCCCAGTCCCTACACCCTCTGTCTCTGTGTCCCCAGTCCCTACACGCCCCGTCTCTGTGGTCCCCAGTCCCTACACCCCTTGTCTCTGTCTCCCCGGTCCCTACACCCCCGTCTCTGTTTCCCCAGTCCGTACACCCCCGGTCTCTATGTCCCCAACCCCTATACCCTCCGTCTCTGTGTCCCCAGTCCCTTCACCCCCCCGTCTCTGTGTACCCAGCCACTACACCCCCTGTCTCTGTTTCCCCAGTCCCTACACACCCCGTCTCTGTGTCCCCAGTCCCTACACACTCCGTCTCTGTGTCCCCAGCCCCTACACCCCCGTCTCTGTGCCCCCAGTCCCTACACACCCCCGTCTCTGTGTCCCCAGACCCTACACCCCCCGTCTCTGTGTCCCCAGTCCCTACACCCACCGTCTCTGTGCCAGCCGTCCCTACACCACCTGTCTCTGTGTCCCCAGCCCCTACACACCCTGTCTCTGTGTCCCCAGTCCCTATACCCCCTGTCTCTGTGTCCCAAGCCCCTACACACCCCGTATCTGTGCCCCCAGTCCCTACACCACCCGTCTCTGTGTCCCCAGCCCCTACACCCACCATCTCTGTGTCCCCAGCCCCTACACCCCCCGTCTCTGTGTCCCCAGTCCCTACACCCCCCGTCTCTGTGTCCCCAGCCCCTACACCCCCCGTCTCTATGTCCCCAGTCCCTACACCCCCCGTCTCTGTGTCCCCAGTCCCTACACGCCCTGTCTCTGTGTCCCCAGTCCCTACCCCGCCTGTCTCTGTGTCCCCAGCCCCTACACACCCCGTCTCTGTGTCCCCAGTCCCTACACCCCCAGTCTCTGTGCCCCCAGCCCCGACACACCCCGTCTCTGTGTCTCCAGTCCCGACACACCCCGTCTCTGTGCCCCCAGTCCCTACACACCCTGTCTCTGTGTCCCCAGTCCCTACACCCCCCGTCTCTGTGTCCCCAGCCCCTACACCCTCCGTCTCTGTGTCCCCAGTCCCTACACCCCCCTCTCTGTTTCCCCAGCCACTACACCCCCCGTCTCTGTGTCCCCAGTCCCTGCACACCCAGTCTCTGTGTCCCCAGTCCCTACACCCTCCGTCTCTGTGTCCCCAGCCCCTACACTGCCCCCGTCTCTGTGCCCCCAGTCCCTACACCCTCCGTCTCTGTGTCCCCAGTCCCTACACCCCCCGTCTCTGTGTCCCAAGCCCATACACCCCCCCCGTCTCTGTGTCCCCAGCCCCTACACCCTCCGTCTCTGTGTCCCCAGTCCCTACACCCTCCGTCTCTGTGTCTCCAGTCCCTACACACCCCGTCTCTGTGTCCCCAGCCCCTACACCCCTCGTCTCTGTGTCCCCAGCCCCTACACACCCCCGTCTCAGTGTCCCCAGTCCCTACACACCCCGTCTCTGTGTCCCCTGTCCCTACACCCCCGTCTCTGTGTCCTCAGCCGCTACACCCTCTGTCTCTGTGTCCCCAGTCCCTACACCCCCCGTCTCTGTGTCCACAGTCCCTACACCCCCCGTCTCTGTGTCCCCAGCCCCTACAAACCCCGGTCTCTGTGCTCCCAGTCCCAACACCCGCCGTCTCTGTGTCCCCAGTCCCTACACCCCCCGTCTCTGTTTCCCCAGCCACTACACCCCCCGTCTCTGTGTCCCCAGTCCCTACACACCCCGTCTCTGTGTCCCCAGTCCCTACACCCTCCGTCTCTGTGCCCCCAGTCCCTACACCCCCCGTCTCTGTGCCCCCAGTCCCTACACCCCCTGTCTCTGTGTCCCCAGCCCCTACACCGCCCACGTCTCTGTGCCCCCAGTCCCTACACCCTCCGTCTCCGTGTCCCCAGTCCCTACACCCCCCGTCTCTGTGTCCCCAGACCCTACACCCCCCGTCTCTGTGTCCCCAGTCCCTACACCCCCCGTCTCTGTGTCCCCAGCCCCTACACCCCCCGTCTCTGTGTCCCCAGTCCCTACACCCCCCGTCTCTGTGTCCCCAGTCCCTACACGCCCTGTCTCTGTGTCCCCAGTCCCTACTCCGCCTGTCTCTGTGTCCCCAGCCCCTACACACCCCGTCTCTGTGTCCCCAGTCCCTACACCCCCAGTCTCTGTGCCCCCAGCCCCGACACACCCCGTCTCTGTGTCCCCAGTCCCGACACACCCCGTCTCTGTGCCCCCAGTCCCTACACACCCTGTCTCTGTGTCCCCAGTCCCTACACCCCCCGTCTCTGTGTCCCCAGCCCCTACACCCTCCGTCTCTGTGTCCCCAGTCCCTACACCCCCCTCTCTGTTTCCCCAGCCACTACACCCCCCGTCTCTGTGTCCCCAGTCCCTACACACCCAGTCTCTGTGTCCCCAGTCCCTACACCCTCCGTCTCTGTGTCCCCAGCCCCTACACTGCCCCCGTCTCTGTGCCCCCAGTCCCTACACCCCCCGTCTCTGTGTCCCAAGCCCCTACACCCCCACCGTCTCTGTGTCCCCAGCCCCTACACCCTCCGTCTCTGTGTCCCCAGTCCCTACACCCTCCGTCTCTGTGTCTCCAGTCCCTACACACCCCGTCTCTGTGTCCCCAGCCCCTACACCCCCCGTCTCTGTGTCCCCAGCCCCTACACACCCCGTCTCAGTGTCCCCAGTCCCTACACACCCCGTCTCTGTGTCCCCAGTCCCTACACCCCCGTCTCTGTGTCCTCAGCCGCTACACCCTCTGTCTCTGTGTCCCCAGTCCCTACACCCCCCGTCTCTGTGTCCACAGTCCCTACACCCCCCGACTCCGCGTCCCCAGCCCCTACAAACCCGGTCTCTGTGCCCCCAGTCCCAACACCCGCCGTCTCTGTGTCCCCAGTCCTACACCCCCCGTCTCTGCTTCCCCAGCCACTACACCCCCCGTCTCTGTGTCCCCAGTCCCTACACACCCCGTCTCTGTGTCCCCAGTCCCTACACCCTCCGTCTCTGTGCCCCCAGTCCCTACACCCCTCGTCTCTGTGCCCCCAGTCCCTACACCCCCCGTCTCTGTGTCCCCCAGCCCCTACACCGCCCCCGTCTCTGTGCCCCCAGTCCCTACACCCTCCGTCTCTGTGTCCCCAGTCCCTACACCCCCCGTCTCTGTGTCCCCAGCCCCTACACCCCCCCGTCTCTGTGTCCCCAGTCCCTACACCCTCCGTCTCTGTTTCCCCAGTCCCTGCACCCTCCGTCTCTGTGTCTCCAGTCCCTACACACCCCGTCTCTGTGTCCCCAGCCCCTACACCCCCCGTCTCTGTGTCCCCAGCCCCTACACACGCCCGTCTCAGTGTCCCCTGTCCCTACACACCCCGTCTCTGTGTCCCCAGTCCCTACACCCCCGTCTCTGTGTCCTCAGCCGCTACACCCTCTGTCTCTGTATCCCCAGTCCCTACACCCCCCGTCTCTGTGTCCCCAGTCCCTACACCCTCTGTCTCTGTGTCCCCAGCCCCTACAAACCCCGGTCTCTATGCCCCCAGTCCCTACACCCGCCGTCTCTGTGTCCACAGAACCTACACCCCCCGTATCTGTATCCCCAGTCCCTACACCCCCTGTCTCTGTGTCCCCAGTCACTACACCCTCCGTCGCTGTGTCCCGAGCCCCTACACCCCCGTCTCTGTTTCCCCAGTCCCTACACACTCCGTCTCTGTGACCCCAGTCCCTACACCCCCTGTCTCTGTGTCCCCAGTACCTACACCGCCCGTCTGTGTGTCTCCAGTCCCAACACACCCCGTCTCTGTGTCCCCAGCCCCTACACCCCCCGTCTCTGTGACCCCAGCCCCTACACCCCGTCTCTGTGTCCCCAGCCCCTACACCCCCCGTCTCTGTGTCCCCAGTCCCTACACCCCCCGTCTCTGAGTCCCCAGTCCCTACACCCCCTGTCTCTGTGTCCCCAGTCCCTACACCCGCCTTCTCTGTGTCCCCAGTCCCTACACCCCCGTCTCTGTGTCCCCAGTCCCTACACCCCTTGTCTCTGTCTCCCCGGTCCCTACACCCCCGTCTCTGTTTCCCCAGTCCGTACACCCCCGGTCTCTATGTCCCCAACCCCTATACCCTCCGTCTCTGTGTCCCCAGTCCCTTCACCCCCCCGTCTCTGTGTACCCAGCCACTACACCCCCTGTCTCTGTTTCCCCAGTCCCTACACACCCCGTCTCTGTGTCCCCAGTCCCTACACACTCCGTCTCTGTGTCCCCAGCCACTACACCCCCGTCTCTGTGCCCCCAGTCCCTACACACCCCCGTCTCTGTGTCCCCAGACCCTACACCCCCCGTCTCTGTGTCCCCAGTCCCTACACCCACCGTCTCTGTGCCAGCCGTCCCTACACCACCTGTCTCTGTGTCCCCAGCCCCTACACACCCTGTCTCTGTGTCCCCAGTCCCTATACCCCCTGTCTCTGTGTCCCAAGCCCCTACACACCCCGTATCTGTGCCCCCAGTCCCTACACCACCCGTCTCTGTGTCCCCAGCCCCTACACCCACCATCTCTGTGTCCCCAGCCCCTACACCCCCCGTCTCTGTGTCCCCAGTCCCTACACCCCCCGTCTCTGTGTCCCCAGCCCCTACACCCCCCGTCTCTATGTCCCCAGTCCCTACACCCCCCGTCTCTGTGTCCCCAGTCCCTACACGCCCTGTCTCTGTGTCCCCAGTCCCTACCCCGCCTGTCTCTGTGTCCCCAGCCCCTACACACCCCGTCTCTGTGTCCCCAGTCCCTACACCCCCAGTCTCTGTGCCCCCAGCCCCGACACACCCCGTCTCTGTGTCTCCAGTCCCGACACACCCCGTCTCTGTGCCCCCAGTCCCTACACACCCTGTCTCTGTGTCCCCAGTCCCTACACCCCCCGTCTCTGTGTCCCCAGCCCCTACACCCTCCGTCTCTGTGTCCCCAGTCCCTACACCCCCCTCTCTGTTTCCCCAGCCACTACACCCCCCGTCTCTGTGTCCCCAGTCCCTGCACACCCAGTCTCTGTGTCCCCAGTCCCTACACCCTCCGTCTCTGTGTCCCCAGCCCCTACACTGCCCCCGTCTCTGTGCCCCCAGTCCCTACACCCTCCGTCTCTGTGTCCCCAGTCCCTACACCCCCCGTCTCTGTGTCCCAAGCCCATACACCCCCCCCGTCTCTGTGTCCCCAGCCCCTACACCCTCCGTCTCTGTGTCCCCAGTCCCTACACCCTCCGTCTCTGTGTCTCCAGTCCCTACACACCCCGTCTCTGTGTCCCCAGCCCCTACACCCCTCGTCTCTGTGTCCCCAGCCCCTACACACCCCCGTCTCAGTGTCCCCAGTCCCTACACACCCCGTCTCTGTGTCCCCAGTCCCTACACCCCCGTCTCTGTGTCCTCAGCCGCTACACCCTCTGTCTCTGTGTCCCCAGTCCCTACACCCCCCGTCTCTGTGTCCACAGTCCCTACACCCCCCGTCTCTGTGTCCCCAGCCCCTACAAACCCCGGTCTCTGTGCTCCCAGTCCCAACACCCGCCGTCTCTGTGTCCCCAGTCCCTACACCCCCCGTCTCTGTTTCCCCAGCCACTACACCCCCCGTCTCTGTGTCCCCAGTCCCTACACACCCCGTCTCTGTGTCCCCAGTCCCTACACCCTCCGTCTCTGTGCCCCCAGTCCCTACACCCCCCGTCTCTGTGCCCCCAGTCCCTACACCCCCTGTCTCTGTGTCCCCAGCCCCTACACCGCCCACGTCTCTGTGCCCCCAGTCCCTACACCCTCCGTCTCTGTGTCCCCAGTCCCTACACCCCCCGTCTCTGTGTCCCCAGACCCTACACCCCCCGTCTCTGTGTCCCCAGTCCCTACACCCCCCGTCTCTGTGTCCCCAGCCCCTACACCCCCCGTCTCTGTGTCCCCAGTCCCTACACCCCCCGTCTCTGTGTCCCCAGTCCCTACACGCCCTGTCTCTGTGTCCCCAGTCCCTACTCCGCCTGTCTCTGTGTCCCCAGCCCCTACACACCCCGTCTCTGTGTCCCCAGTCCCTACACCCCCAGTCTCTGTGCCCCCAGCCCCGACACACCCCGTCTCTGTGTCCCCAGTCCCGACACACCCCGTCTCTGTGCCCCCAGTCCCTACACACCCTGTCTCTGTGTCCCCAGTCCCTACACCCCCCGTCTCTGTGTCCCCAGCCCCTACACCCTCCGTCTCTGTGTCCCCAGTCCCTACACCCCCCTCTCTGTTTCCCCAGCCACTACACCCCCCGTCTCTGTGTCCCCAGTCCCTACACACCCAGTCTCTGTGTCCCCAGTCCCTACACCCTCCGTCTCTGTGTCCCCAGCCCCTACACTGCCCCCGTCTCTGTGCCCCCAGTCCCTACACCCCCCGTCTCTGTGTCCCAAGCCCCTACACCCCCACCGTCTCTGTGTCCCCAGCCCCTACACCCTCCGTCTCTGTGTCCCCAGTCCCTACACCCTCCGTCTCTGTGTCTCCAGTCCCTACACACCCCGTCTCTGTGTCCCCAGCCCCTACACCCCCCGTCTCTGTGTCCCCAGCCCCTACACACCCCGTCTCAGTGTCCCCAGTCCCTACACACCCCGTCTCTGTGTCCCCAGTCCCTACACCCCCGTCTCTGTTTCCTCAGCCGCTACACCCTCTGTCTCTGTGTCCCCAGTCCCTACACCCCCCGTCTCTGTGTCCACAGTCCCTACACCCCCCGACTCCGCGTCCCCAGCCCCTACAAACCCCGGTCTCTGTGCCCCCAGTCCCAACACCCGCCGTCTCTGTGTCCCCAGTCCCTACACCCCCCGTCTCTGCTTCCCCAGCCACTACACCCCCCGTCTCTGTGTCCCCAGTCCCTACACACCCCGTCTCTGTGTCCCCAGTCCCTACACCCTCCGTCTCTGTGCCCCCAGTCCCTACACCCCTCGTCTCTGTGCCCCCAGTCCCTACACCCCCCGTCTCTGTGTCCCCAGCCCCTACACCGTCCCCGTCTCTGTGCCCCCAGTCCCTACACCCTCCGTCTCTGTGTCCCCAGTCCCTACACCCCCCGTCTCTGTGTCCCCAGCCCCTACACCCCCCCGTCTCTGTGTCCCCAGTCCCTACACCCTCCGTCTCTGTTTCCCCAGTCCCTGCACCCTCCGTCTCTGTGTCTCCAGTCCCTACACACCCCGTCTCTGTGTCCCCAGCCCCTACACCCCCCGTCTCTGTGTCCCCAGCCCCTACACACCCCCGTCTCAGTGTCCCCAGTCCCTACACACCCCGTCTCTGTGTCCCCAGTCCCTACACCCCCGTCTCTGTGTCCTCAGCCGCTACACCCTCTGTCTCTGTATCCCCAGTCCCTACACCCCCCGTCTCTGTGTCCCCAGTCCCTACACCCTCTGTCTCTGTGTCCCCAGCCCCTACAAACCCCGGTCTCTATGCCCCCAGTCCCTACACCCGCCGTCTCTGTGTCCACAGAACCTACACCCCCCGTATCTGTATCCCCAGTCCCTACACCCCATGTCTCTGTGTCCCCAGTCACTACACCCTCCGTCGCTGTGTCCCGAGCCCCTACACCCCCGTCTCTGTTTCCCCAGTCCCTACACCCTCCGTCTCTGTGACCCCAGTCCCTACACCCCCTGTCTCTGTGTCCCCAGTACCTACACCGCCCGTCTGTGTGTCTCCAGTCCCAACACACCCCGTCTCTGTGTCCCCAGCCCCTACACCCCCCGTCTCTGTGACCCCAGCCCCTACACCCCGTCTCTGTGTCCCCAGCCCCTACACCCCCCGTCTCTGTGTCCCCAGTCCCTACACCCCCCGTCTCTGAGTCCCCAGTCCCTACACCCCCTGTCTCTGTGTCCCCAGTCCCTACACCCGCCTTCTCTGTGTCCCCAGTCCCTACACCCCCGTCTCTGTGTCCCCAGCCCCTACACCCCCGGTCTCTGTGTCCCCAGTCCCTCCACCCCCTGTCTCTGTGCCCCAGTCCCTCCACCCCCTGTCTCTGTGTCCCCAGTCCCTACTCCCCCTGTCTCAGTGTCCCCAGCCCCTACAAACCCCGTCTCTGTGTCCCTAGTCCCTACACCCCCCGTCTCTGTGCCCCCAGCCCCGACACACCCCGTCTCTGTGTCCCCAGTCCCTACACACCCCGTCTCTGTGTCCCCAGACCCTACACCCCCCGTCTCTGAGCCCCCAGCCCCTACACTCTCGGTCTCTGTGTCCCCAGTCCCTACACCCCCCGTCTCTGTGTCCCCAGTCCCTACACCCCCCGTCTCTGTGTCCCCAGTCCCTACACGCCCTGTCTCTGTGTCCCCACTCCCTACTCCCCCTGTCTCTGTGTCCCCAGCCCCTACACACCCCGTCTCCGTGTCCCCAGTCCCTACACCCCCAGTCTCTGTGCCCCCAGCCCCGACACACCCCGTCTCTGTGTCCCCAGTCCCGACACACCCCGTCTCTGTGCCCCCAGTCCCTACACCCCTCGTCTCTGTGCCCCCAGTCCCTACACCCCCCGTCTCTGTGTCCCCAGCCCCTACACCGCCCCCGTCTCTGTGCCCCCAGTCCCTACACCCTCCGTCTCTGTGTCCCCAGTCCCTACACCCCCCGTCTCTGTGTCCCCAGCCCCTACACCCCCCCGTCTCTGTGTCCCCAGTCCCTACACCCTCCGTCTCTGTTTCCCCAGTCCCTGCACCCTCCGTTTCTGTGTCTCCAGTCCCTACACACCCCGTCTCTGTGTCCCCAGCCCCTACACCCCCCGTCTCTGTGTCCCCAGCCCCTACACACGCCCGTCTCAGTGTCCCCTGTCCCTACACACCCCGTCTCTGTGTCCCCAGTCCCTACACCCCCGTCTCTGTGTCCTCAGCCGCTACACCCTCTGTCTCTGTATCCCCAGTCCCTACACCCCCCGTCTCTGTGTCCCCAGTCCCTACACCCTCTGTCTCTGTGTCCCCAGCCCCTACAAACCCCGGTCTCTATGCCCCCAGTCCCTACACCCGCCGTCTCTGTGTCCACAGAACCTACACCCCCCGTATCTGTATCCCCAGTCCCTACACCCCCTGTCTCTGTGTCCCCAGTCACTACACCCTCCGTCGCTGTGTCCCGAGCCCCTACACCCCCGTCTCTGTTTCCCCAGTCCCTACACCCTCCGTCTCTGTGACCCCAGTCCCTACACCCCCTGTCTCTGTGTCCCCAGTACCTACACCGCCCGTCTGTGTGTCTCCAGTCCCAACACACCCCGTCTCTGTGTCCCCAGCCCCTACACCCCCCGTCTCTGTGACCCCAGCCCCTACACCCCGTCTCTGTGTCCCCAGCCCCTACACCCCCCGTCTCTGTGTCCCCAGTCCCTACACCCCCCGTCTCTGAGTCCCCAGTCCCTACACCCCCTGTCTCTGTGTCCCCAGTCCCTACACCCGCCTTCTCTGTGTCCCCAGTCCCTACACCCCCGTCTCTGTGTCCCCAGTCCCTACACCCCTTGTCTCTGTCTCCCCGGTCCCTACACCCCCGTCTCTGTTTCCCCAGTCCGTACACCCCCGGTCTCTATGTCCCCAACCCCTATACCCTCCGTCTCTGTGTCCCCAGTCCCTTCACCCCCCCGTCTCTGTGTACCCAGCCACTACACCCCCTGTCTCTGTTTCCCCAGTCCCTACACACCCCGTCTCTGTGTCCCCAGTCCCTACACACTCCGTCTCTGTGTCCCCAGCCACTACACCCCCGTCTCTGTGCCCCCAGTCCCTACACACCCCCGTCTCTGTGTCCCCAGACCCTACACCCCCCGTCTCTGTGTCCCCAGTCCCTACACCCACCGTCTCTGTGCCAGCCGTCCCTACACCACCTGTCTCTGTGTCCCCAGCCCCTACACACCCTGTCTCTGTGTCCCCAGTCCCTATACCCCCTGTCTCTGTG
This sequence comes from Mobula birostris, assembly GCF_030028105.1. Lineage (NCBI taxonomy): Eukaryota > Metazoa > Chordata > Chondrichthyes > Myliobatiformes > Myliobatidae > Mobula > Mobula birostris. The sequence continues at coordinate 28,733 of NW_027275156.1, forward strand.
TCCCAAGCCCCTACACACCCCGTATCTGTGCCCCCAGTCCCTACACCACCCGTCTCTGTGTCCCCAGCCCCTACACCCACCATCTCTGTGTCCCCAGCCCCTACACCCCCCGTCTCTGTGTCCCCAGTCCCTACACCCCCCGTCTCTGTGTCCCCAGCCCCTACACCCCCCGTCTCTATGTCCCCAGTCCCTACACCCCCCGTCTCTGTGTCCCCAGTCCCTACACGCCCTGTCTCTGTGTCCCCAGTCCCTACCCCGCCTGTCTCTGTGTCCCCAGCCCCTACACACCCCGTCTCTGTGTCCCCAGTCCCTACACCCCCAGTCTCTGTGCCCCCAGCCCCGACACACCCCGTCTCTGTGTCTCCAGTCCCGACACACCCCGTCTCTGTGCCCCCAGTCCCTACACACCCTGTCTCTGTGTCCCCAGTCCCTACACCCCCCGTCTCTGTGTCCCCAGCCCCTACACCCTCCGTCTCTGTGTCCCCAGTCCCTACACCCCCCTCTCTGTTTCCCCAGCCACTACACCCCCCGTCTCTGTGTCCCCAGTCCCTGCACACCCAGTCTCTGTGTCCCCAGTCCCTACACCCTCCGTCTCTGTGTCCCCAGCCCCTACACTGCCCCCGTCTCTGTGCCCCCAGTCCCTACACCCTCCGTCTCTGTGTCCCCAGTCCCTACACCCCCCGTCTCTGTGTCCCAAGCCCATACACCCCCCCCGTCTCTGTGTCCCCAGCCCCTACACCCTCCGTCTCTGTGTCCCCAGTCCCTACACCCTCCGTCTCTGTGTCTCCAGTCCCTACACACCCCGTCTCTGTGTCCCCAGCCCCTACACCCCTCGTCTCTGTGTCCCCAGCCCCTACACACCCCCGTCTCAGTGTCCCCAGTCCCTACACACCCCGTCTCTGTGTCCCCAGTCCCTACACCCCCGTCTCTGTGTCCTCAGCCGCTACACCCTCTGTCTCTGTGTCCCCAGTCCCTACACCCCCCGTCTCTGTGTCCACAGTCCCTACATCCCCGTCTCTGTGTCCCCAGCCCCTACAAACCCCGGTCTCTGTGCTCCCAGTCCCAACACCCGCCGTCTCTGTGTCCCCAGTCCCTACAACCCCCGTCTCTGTTTCCCCAGCCACTACACCCCCCGTCTCTGTGTCCCCAGTCCCTACACACCCCGTCTCTGTGTCCCCAGTCCCTACACCCTCCGTCTCTGTGCCCCCAGTCCCTACACCCCCCGTCTCTGTGCCCCCAGTCCCTACACCCCCTGTCTCTGTGTCCCCAGCCCCTACACCGCCCACGTCTCTGTGCCCCCAGTCCCTACACCCTCCGTCTCTGTGTCCCCAGTCCCTACACCCCCCGTCTCTGTGTCCCCAGACCCTACACCCCCCGTCTCTGTGTCCCCAGTCCCTACACCCCCCGTCTCTGTGTCCCCAGCCCCTACACCCCCCGTCTCTGTGTCCCCAGTCCCTACACCCCCCGTCTCTGTGTCCCCAGTCCCTACACGCCCTGTCTCTGTGTCCCCAGTCCCTACTCCGCCTGTCTCTGTGTCCCCAGCCCCTACACACCCCGTCTCTGTGTCCCCAGTCCCTACACCCCCAGTCTCTGTGCCCCCAGCCCCGACACACCCCGTCTCTGTGTCCCCAGTCCCGACACACCCCGTCTCTGTGCCCCCAGTCCCTACACACCCTGTCTCTGTGTCCCCAGTCCCTACACACCCCGTCTCTGTGTCCCCAGCCCCTACACCCTCCGTCTCTGTGTCCCCAGTCCCTACACCCCCCTCTCTGTTTCCCCAGCCACTACACCCCCCGTCTCTGTGTCCCCAGTCCCTACACACCCAGTCTCTGTGTCCCCAGTCCCTACACCCTCCGTCTCTGTGTCCCCAGCCCCTACACTGCCCCCGTCTCTGTGCCCCCAGTCCCTACACCCCCCGTCTCTGTGTCCCAAGCCCCTACACCCCCACCGTCTCTGTGTCCCCAGCCCCTACACCCTCCGTCTCTGTGTCCCCAGTCCCTACACCCTCCGTCTCTGTGTCTCCAGTCCCTACACACCCCGTCTCTGTGTCCCCAGCCCCTACACCCCCCGTCTCTGTGTCCCCAGCCCCTACACACCCCGTCTCAGTGTCCCCAGTCCCTACACACCCCGTCTCTGTGTCCCCAGTCCCTACACCCCCGTCTCTGTTTCCTCAGCCGCTACACCCTCTGTCTCTGTGTCCCCAGTCCCTACACCCCCCGTCTCTGTGTCCACAGTCCCTACACCCCCCGACTCCGCGTCCCCAGCCCCTACAAACCCCGGTCTCTGTGCCCCCAGTCCCAACACCCGCCGTCTCTGTGTCCCCAGTCCCTACACCCCCCGTCTCTGCTTCCCCAGCCACTACACCCCCCGTCTCTGTGTCCCCAGTCCCTACACACCCCGTCTCTGTGTCCCCAGTCCCTACACCCTCCGTCTCTGTGCCCCCAGTCCCTACACCCCTCGTCTCTGTGCCCCCAGTCCCTACACCCCCCGTCTCTGTGTCCCCAGCCCCTACACCGTCCCCGTCTCTGTGCCCCCAGTCCCTACACCCTCCGTCTCTGTGTCCCCAGTCCCTACACCCCCCGTCTCTGTGTCCCCAGCCCCTACACCCCCCCGTCTCTGTGTCCCCAGTCCCTACACCCTCCGTCTCTGTTTCCCCAGTCCCTGCACCCTCCGTCTCTGTGTCTCCAGTCCCTACACACCCCGTCTCTGTGTCCCCAGCCCCTACACCCCCCGTCTCTGTGTCCCCAGCCCCTACACACCCCCGTCTCAGTGTCCCCAGTCCCTACACACCCCGTCTCTGTGTCCCCAGTCCCTACACCCCCGTCTCTGTGTCCTCAGCCGCTACACCCTCTGTCTCTGTATCCCCAGTCCCTACACCCCCCGTCTCTGTGTCCCCAGTCCCTACACCCTCTGTCTCTGTGTCCCCAGCCCCTACAAACCCCGGTCTCTATGCCCCCAGTCCCTACACCCGCCGTCTCTGTGTCCACAGAACCTACACCCCCCGTATCTGTATCCCCAGTCCCTACACCCCCTGTCTCTGTGTCCCCAGTCACTACACCCTCCGTCGCTGTGTCCCGAGCCCCTACACCCCCGTCTCTGTTTCCCCAGTCCCTACACCCTCCGTCTCTGTGACCCCAGTCCCTACACCCCCTGTCTCTGTGTCCCCAGTACCTACACCGCCCGTCTGTGTGTCTCCAGTCCCAACACACCCCGTCTCTGTGTCCCCAGCCCCTACACCCCCCGTCTCTGTGACCCCAGCCCCTACACCCCGTCTCTGTGTCCCCAGCCCCTACACCCCCCGTCTCTGTGTCCCCAGTCCCTACACCCCCCGTCTCTGAGTCCCCAGTCCCTACACCCCCTGTCTCTGTGTCCCCAGTCCCTACACCCGCCTTCTCTGTGTCCCCAGTCCCTACACCCCCGTCTCTGTGTCCCCAGCCCCTACACCCCCGGTCTCTGTGTCCCCAGTCCCTCCACCCCCTGTCTCTGTGCCCCAGTCCCTCCACCCCCTGTCTCTGTGTCCCCAGTCCCTACTCCCCCTGTCTCAGTGTCCCCAGCCCCTACAAACCCCGTCTCTGTGTCCCTAGTCCCTACACCCCCCGTCTCTGTGCCCCCAGCCCCGACACACCCCGTCTCTGTGTCCCCAGTCCCTACACACCCCGTCTCTGTGTCCCCAGACCCTACACCCCCCGTCTCTGAGCCCCCAGCCCCTACACTCTCGGTCTCTGTGTCCCCAGTCCCTACACCCCCCGTCTCTGTGTCCCCAGTCCCTACACCCCCCGTCTCTGTGTCCCCAGTCCCTACACGCCCTGTCTCTGTGTCCCCACTCCCTACTCCCCCTGTCTCTGTGTCCCCAGCCCCTACACACCCCGTCTCCGTGTCCCCAGTCCCTACACCCCCAGTCTCTGTGCCCCCAGCCCCGACACACCCCGTCTCTGTGTCCCCAGTCCCGACACACCCCGTCTCTGTGCCCCCAGTCCCTACACCCCTCGTCTCTGTGCCCCCAGTCCCTACACCCCCCGTCTCTGTGTCCCCAGCCCCTACACCGCCCCCGTCTCTGTGCCCCCAGTCCCTACACCCTCCGTCTCTGTGTCCCCAGTCCCTACACCCCCCGTCTCTGTGTCCCCAGCCCCTACACCCCCCCGTCTCTGTGTCCCCAGTCCCTACACCCTCCGTCTCTGTTTCCCCAGTCCCTGCACCCTCCGTCTCTGTGTCTCCAGTCCCTACACACCCCGTCTCTGTGTCCCCAGCCCCTACACCCCCCGTCTCTGTGTCCCCAGCCCCTACACACGCCCGTCTCAGTGTCCCCTGTCCCTACACACCCCGTCTCTGTGTCCCCAGTCCCTACACCCCCGTCTCTGTGTCCTCAGCCGCTACACCCTCTGTCTCTGTATCCCCAGTCCCTACACCCCCCGTCTCTGTGTCCCCAGTCCCTACACCCTCTGTCTCTGTGTCCCCAGCCCCTACAAACCCCGGTCTCTATGCCCCCAGTCCCTACACCCGCCGTCTCTGTGTCCACAGAACCTACACCCCCCGTATCTGTATCCCCAGTCCCTACACCCCCTGTCTCTGTGTCCCCAGTCACTACACCCTCCGTCGCTGTGTCCCGAGCCCCTACACCCCCGTCTCTGTTTCCCCAGTCCCTACACCCTCCGTCTCTGTGACCCCAGTCCCTACACCCCCTGTCTCTGTGTCCCCAGTACCTACACCGCCCGTCTGTGTGTCTCCAGTCCCAACACACCCCGTCTCTGTGTCCCCAGCCCCTACACCCCCCGTCTCTGTGACCCCAGCCCCTACACCCCGTCTCTGTGTCCCCAGCCCCTACACCCCCCGTCTCTGTGTCCCCAGTCCCTACACCCCCCGTCTCTGAGTCCCCAGTCCCTACACCCCCTGTCTCTGTGTCCCCAGTCCCTACACCCGCCTTCTCTGTGTCCCCAGTCCCTACACCCCCGTCTCTGTGTCCCCAGTCCCTACACCCCTTGTCTCTGTCTCCCCGGTCCCTACACCCCCGTCTCTGTTTCCCCAGTCCGTACACCCCCGGTCTCTATGTCCCCAACCCCTATACCCTCCGTCTCTGTGTCCCCAGTCCCTTCACCCCCCCGTCTCTGTGTACCCAGCCACTACACCCCCTGTCTCTGTTTCCCCAGTCCCTACACACCCCGTCTCTGTGTCCCCAGTCCCTACACACTCCGTCTCTGTGTCCCCAGCCACTACACCCCCGTCTCTGTGCCCCCAGTCCCTACACACCCCCGTCTCTGTGTCCCCAGACCCTACACCCCCCGTCTCTGTGTCCCCAGTCCCTACACCCACCGTCTCTGTGCCAGCCGTCCCTACACCACCTGTCTCTGTGTCCCCAGCCCCTACACACCCTGTCTCTGTGTCCCCAGTCCCTATACCCCCTGTCTCTGTGTCCCAAGCCCCTACACACCCCGTATCTGTGCCCCCAGTCCCTACACCACCCGTCTCTGTGTCCCCAGCCCCTACACCCACCATCTCTGTGTCCCCAGCCCCTACACCCCCCGTCTCTGTGTCCCCAGTCCCTACACCCCCCGTCTCTGTGTCCCCAGCCCCTACACCCCCCGTCTCTATGTCCCCAGTCCCTACACCCCCCGTCTCTGTGTCCCCAGTCCCTACACGCCCTGTCTCTGTGTCCCCAGTCCCTACCCCGCCTGTCTCTGTGTCCCCAGCCCCTACACACCCCGTCTCTGTGTCCCCAGTCCCTACACCCCCAGTCTCTGTGCCCCCAGCCCCGACACACCCCGTCTCTGTGTCTCCAGTCCCGACACACCCCGTCTCTGTGCCCCCAGTCCCTACACACCCTGTCTCTGTGTCCCCAGTCCCTACACCCCCCGTCTCTGTGTCCCCAGCCCCTACACCCTCCGTCTCTGTGTCCCCAGTCCCTACACCCCCCTCTCTGTTTCCCCAGCCACTACACCCCCCGTCTCTGTGTCCCCAGTCCCTGCACACCCAGTCTCTGTGTCCCCAGTCCCTACACCCTCCGTCTCTGTGTCCCCAGCCCCTACACTGCCCCCGTCTCTGTGCCCCCAGTCCCTACACCCTCCGTCTCTGTGTCCCCAGTCCCTACACCCCCCGTCTCTGTGTCCCAAGCCCATACACCCCCCCCGTCTCTGTGTCCCCAGCCCCTACACCCTCCGTCTCTGTGTCCCCAGTCCCTACACCCTCCGTCTCTGTGTCTCCAGTCCCTACACACCCCGTCTCTGTGTCCCCAGCCCCTACACCCCTCGTCTCTGTGTCCCCAGCCCCTACACACCCCCGTCTCAGTGTCCCCAGTCCCTACACACCCCGTCTCTGTGTCCCCAGTCCCTACACCCCCGTCTCTGTGTCCTCAGCCGCTACACCCTCTGTCTCTGTGTCCCCAGTCCCTACACCCCCCGTCTCTGTGTCCACAGTCCCTACATCCCCGTCTCTGTGTCCCCAGCCCCTACAAACCCCGGTCTCTGTGCTCCCAGTCCCAACACCCGCCGTCTCTGTGTCCCCAGTCCCTACAACCCCCGTCTCTGTTTCCCCAGCCACTACACCCCCCGTCTCTGTGTCCCCAGTCCCTACACACCCCGTCTCTGTGTCCCCAGTCCCTACACCCTCCGTCTCTGTGCCCCCAGTCCCTACACCCCCCGTCTCTGTGCCCCCAGTCCCTACACCCCCTGTCTCTGTGTCCCCAGCCCCTACACCGCCCACGTCTCTGTGCCCCCAGTCCCTACACCCTCCGTCTCTGTGTCCCCAGTCCCTACACCCCCCGTCTCTGTGTCCCCAGACCCTACACCCCCCGTCTCTGTGTCCCCAGTCCCTACACCCCCCGTCTCTGTGTCCCCAGCCCCTACACCCCCCGTCTCTGTGTCCCCAGTCCCTACACCCCCCGTCTCTGTGTCCCCAGTCCCTACACGCCCTGTCTCTGTGTCCCCAGTCCCTACTCCGCCTGTCTCTGTGTCCCCAGCCCCTACACACCCCGTCTCTGTGTCCCCAGTCCCTACACCCCCAGTCTCTGTGCCCCCAGCCCCGACACACCCCGTCTCTGTGTCCCCAGTCCCGACACACCCCGTCTCTGTGCCCCCAGTCCCTACACACCCTGTCTCTGTGTCCCCAGTCCCTACACCCCCCGTCTCTGTGTCCCCAGCCCCTACACCCTCCGTCTCTGTGTCCCCAGTCCCTACACCCCCCTCTCTGTTTCCCCAGCCACTACACCCCCCGTCTCTGTGTCCCCAGTCCCTACACACCCAGTCTCTGTGTCCCCAGTCCCTACACCCTCCGTCTCTGTGTCCCCAGCCCCTACACTGCCCCCGTCTCTGTGCCCCCAGTCCCTACACCCCCCGTCTCTGTGTCCCAAGCCCCTACACCCCCACCGTCTCTGTGTCCCCAGCCCCTACACCCTCCGTCTCTGTGTCCCCAGTCCCTACACCCTCCGTCTCTGTGTCTCCAGTCCCTACACACCCCGTCTCTGTGTCCCCAGCCCCTACACCCCCCGTCTCTGTGTCCCCAGCCCCTACACACCCCGTCTCAGTGTCCCCAGTCCCTACACACCCCGTCTCTGTGTCCCCAGTCCCTACACCCCCGTCTCTGTTTCCTCAGCCGCTACACCCTCTGTCTCTGTGTCCCCAGTCCCTACACCCCCCGTCTCTGTGTCCACAGTCCCTACACCCCCCGACTCCGCGTCCCCAGCCCCTACAAACCCCGGTCTCTGTGCCCCCAGTCCCAACACCCGCCGTCTCTGTGTCCCCAGTCCCTACACCCCCCGTCTCTGCTTCCCCAGCCACTACACCCCCCGTCTCTGTGTCCCCAGTCCCTACACACCCCGTCTCTGTGTCCCCAGTCCCTACACCCTCCGTCTCTGTGCCCCCAGTCCCTACACCCCTCGTCTCTGTGCCCCCAGTCCCTACACCCCCCGTCTCTGTGTCCCCAGCCCCTACACCGTCCCCGTCTCTGTGCCCCCAGTCCCTACACCCTCCGTCTCTGTGTCCCCAGTCCCTACACCCCCCGTCTCTGTGTCCCCAGCCCCTACACCCCCCCGTCTCTGTGTCCCCAGTCCCTACACCCTCCGTCTCTGTTTCCCCAGTCCCTGCACCCTCCGTCTCTGTGTCTCCAGTCCCTACACACCCCGTCTCTGTGTCCCCAGCCCCTACACCCCCCGTCTCTGTGTCCCCAGCCCCTACACACCCCCGTCTCAGTGTCCCCAGTCCCTACACACCCCGTCTCTGTGTCCCCAGTCCCTACACCCCCGTCTCTGTGTCCTCAGCCGCTACACCCTCTGTCTCTGTATCCCCAGTCCCTACACCCCCCGTCTCTGTGTCCCCAGTCCCTACACCCTCTGTCTCTGTGTCCCCAGCCCCTACAAACCCCGGTCTCTATGCCCCCAGTCCCTACACCCGCCGTCTCTGTGTCCACAGAACCTACACCCCCCGTATCTGTATCCCCAGTCCCTACACCCCCTGTCTCTGTGTCCCCAGTCACTACACCCTCCGTCGCTGTGTCCCGAGCCCCTACACCCCCGTCTCTGTTTCCCCAGTCCCTACACCCTCCGTCTCTGTGACCCCAGTCCCTACACCCCCTGTCTCTGTGTCCCCAGTACCTACACCGCCCGTCTGTGTGTCTCCAGTCCCAACACACCCCGTCTCTGTGTCCCCAGCCCCTACACCCCCCGTCTCTGTGACCCCAGCCCCTACACCCCGTCTCTGTGTCCCCAGCCCCTACACCCCCCGTCTCTGTGTCCCCAGTCCCTACACCCCCCGTCTCTGAGTCCCCAGTCCCTACACCCCCTGTCTCTGTGTCCCCAGTCCCTACACCCGCCTTCTCTGTGTCCCCAGTCCCTACACCCCCGTCTCTGTGTCCCCAGCCCCTACACCCCCGGTCTCTGTGTCCCCAGTCCCTCCACCCCCTGTCTCTGTGCCCCAGTCCCTCCACCCCCTGTCTCTGTGTCCCCAGTCCCTACTCCCCCTGTCTCAGTGTCCCCAGCCCCTACAAACCCCGTCTCTGTGTCCCTAGTCCCTACACCCCCCGTCTCTGTGCCCCCAGCCCCGACACACCCCGTCTCTGTGTCCCCAGTCCCTACACACCCCGTCTCTGTGTCCCCAGACCCTACACCCCCCGTCTCTGAGCCCCCAGCCCCTACACTCTCGGTCTCTGTGTCCCCAGTCCCTACACCCCCCGTCTCTGTGTCCCCAGTCCCTACACCCCCCGTCTCTGTGTCCCCAGTCCCTACACGCCCTGTCTCTGTGTCCCCACTCCCTACTCCCCCTGTCTCTGTGTCCCCAGCCCCTACACACCCCGTCTCCGTGTCCCCAGTCCCTACACCCCCAGTCTCTGTGCCCCCAGCCCCGACACACCCCGTCTCTGTGTCCCCAGTCCCGACACACCCCGTCTCTGTGCCCCCAGTCCCTACACACCCCGTCTCTGTTTCCCCAGCCACTACACCCCCCGTCTCTGTGCCCCCAGTCCCTACACACCCCGTCTCTGTGTCCCCAGTCCCTACACCCCCGACTCTGTGTCCTCAGCCGCTACACCCTCTGTCTCTGTGTCCCCAGTCCCTACACCCCCCGTCTCTGTGTCCCCAGTCCCTACACCCCCTGTCTCTGTGTCCCCAGTCCCTACACCCTCCGTCTCTGTGTCCCCAGCCCCTACACACCCCGGTCTCTGTGCCCCCAGTCCCTACACCCCCCGTCTCTGTGTCCCCAGCCCCTACACCACCCATCTCTGTGTCCCCAGTCCCTACACCCCCTGTCTCTGTGTCCCCAGTCACTACACCCTCCGTCTCTGTGTCCGCAGCCCCTACACCCCTCGTCTCTGTGTCCCCAGCCCCTACACCCCCTGTCTCTGTGTCCCAAGCCACTACACCCCCTGTCTCTGTGCCCCAGTCCCTACACCACCCGTCTCTGTGTCCCCTGCCCCTACACCCACCGTCTCTGTGTCCCCTGTCCCAACACCCACTGTCTCTGTGTCCACAGTCCCTACACCCATCGTCTCTGTGTCCCCAGTCCCTACACACCCTGTCTCTGTGCCCCCAGTCCTTACACCCCAGTCTCTGTGTCCCCACTCCCTACACCACCCCCGTCTCTGTGTCCCCAGCCCCTACACCCCCCATCTCTGTGTCCCCAATCCCTACACCCTCCGTCTCAGTGTCCCCAGTCCCTACACCCCTTGTCTCTGTCTCCCCGGTCCCTACACCCCCGTCTCTGTGTCCCCAGTCCCTACACCCCCGGTCTCTATGTCCCCAACCCCTATACCCTCGGTCTCTGTGTCCCCACTCCCTTCACCCCCCGTCTCTGTGTCCCCAGCCACTTCACCCCCGTCTCTGTTTCCCCAGTCCCTACACACCCCGTCTCTGTGTCCCCAGTCCCTACACACTCCGTCTCTGTGTCCCCAGCCACTACACTCCCGTCTCTGTGCCCCCAGTCCCTACACACCCCCGTCTCTGTATCCCCAGACCCTACACCCCCCGTCTCTGTGTCCCCAGTCCCTACACGCACCGTCTCTGTGCCAGCCGTCCCTACACCACCTGTCTCTGTGTCCCCAGCCTCTACACACCCTGTCTCTGTGTCCCCAGTCCCTACACCCCCTGTCTCTGTGTCCCAAGCCCCTACACCCCCCGTATCTGTGCCCCCAGTCCATACACCACCCGTCTCTGTGTCTCCAGCCCCTACACCCACCGTCTCTGTGTCCCCAGCCCCTAAACCCCCCGTCTCTGTGTCCCCAGTCCCTACACCCCCTGTCTCTGTGTCCCCAGTCCCTACACCCATCGTCTCTGTGTCCCCAGTCCCTACACCCCCCGTCTCTGTGTCCCCAGTCCCTACACGCCCTGTCTCTGTGTCTCCAGTCCCTACACCCCCTGTCTCTGTGTCCCCAGCCCCTACACCCCCCGTCTCTATGTCCCCTGTCCCTACACCCCCTGTCACTGTGTCCCCAGTCCCTACACCCTCCGTCTCTGTGTCCACAGTCCCTACACCCCCTGTCTCTGTGTCCCCAGCCCCTAATCCCCCGTCTCTGTGTCCCCAGTCCCTACACCCCCCGTCTCTGTGTCTGAAGTCCCTACACGCCCTGTCTCTGTGTCCCCAGTCGCTACTCCCCCTGTCTCTGTGTCCCCAGCCCCTACACACCCCGTCTCTGTGTCCCCAGCCCCTACACCCCCCGTCTCTGTGTCCGCAGCCCCTACACACCCCCGTCTCAGTGTCCCCAGTCCCTACACACCCCGTCTCTGTGTCCCAGTCCCTACACCCCCGTCTCTGTGTCCTCAGCCGCTACACCCTCTGTCTCTGTGTCCCCAGTCCCTACACCCCCCGTCTCTGTGTCCACAGTCCCTACACCCCCCGTCTCTGTGTCCCCAGCCCCTACAAACCCCGGTCTCTGTGCCCCCAGTCCCAACACCCGCCGTCTCTGTGTCCCCAGTCCCTACACCCCCCGTCTCTGTTTCCCCAGCCACTACACCCCCCCGTCTCTGTGTCCCCAGTCCCTACACACCCCGTCTCTGTGTCCCCAGTCCCTACACCCTCCGTCTCTGTGCCCCCAGTCCCTACACCTCCCGTCTCTGTGCCCCCAGTCCCTACACCCCCCGTCTCTGTGTCCCCAGCCCCTACACCGCCCCCGTCTCTGTGCCCCCAGTCCCTACACCCTCCGTCTCTGTGTCCCCAGCCCCTACACCCCCCGTCTCTGTGTCCCCAGCCCCTACACCCCCCCGTCTCTGTGTCCCCAGTCCCTACACCCTCCGTCTCTGTTTCCCCAGTCCCTACACCCTCCGTCTCTGTGTCTCCAGTCCCTACACACCCCGTCTCTGTGTCCCCAGCCCCTACACCCCCCGTCTCTGTGTCCCCAGCCCCTACACACCCCCGTCTCAGTGTCCCCAGTCCCTGCACACCCCGTCTCTGTGTCCCCAGTCCCTACACCCCCGTCTCTGTGTCCTCAGCCGCTACACCCTCTGTCTCTGTATCCCCAGTCCCTACACCCCCCGTCTCTGTGTCCCCAGTCCCTACACCCTCCGTCTCTGTGTCCCCAGCCCCTACAAACCCCGGTCTCTGTGCCCCAGTCCCTACACCCGCCGTCTCTGTGTCCACAGAACCTACACCCCCCGTATCTGTATCCCCAGTCCCTACACCCCCTGTCTCTGTGTCCCCAGTCACTACACCCTCCGTCGCTGTGTCCCCAGCCCCTACACCCCCGTCTCTGTTTCCCCAGTCCCTACACCCTCCGTCTCTGTGACCCCAGTCCCTACACCCCCTGTCTCTGTGTCCCCAGTACCTACACCGCCCGTCTGTGTGTCTCCAGTCCCAACACACCCCGTCTCTGTGTCCCCAGCCCCTACACCCCCCGTCTCTGTGACCCCAGCCCCTACACCCCATCTCTGTGTCCCCAGCCCCTACACCCCCCGTCTCTGTGTCCCCAGTCCCTACACCCCCCGTCTCTGAGTCCCCAGTCCCTACACCCCCCTGTCTCTGTGTCCCCAGTCCCTACACCCGCCTTCTCTGTGTCCCCAGTCCCTACACCCCCGTCTCTGTGTCCCCAGCCCCTACACCCCCGGTCTCTGTGTCCCAGTCCCTCCACCCCCTGTCTCTGTGCCCCAGTCCCTCCACCCCCTGTCTCTGTGTCCCCAGTCCCTACTCCCCCTGTCTCAGTGTCCCCCAGCCCCTACACCGCCCCCGTCTCTGTGCCCCCAGTCCCTACACCCTCCGTCTCTGTGTCCCCAGTCCCTACACCCCCCGTCTCTGTGTCCCCAGCCCCTACACCCCCCCGTCTCTGTGTCCCCAGTCCCTACACCCTCCGTCTCTGTTTCCCCAGTCCCTACACCCTCCGTCTCTGTGTCTCCAGTCCCTACACACCCCGTCTCTGTGTCCCAGCCCCTACACCCCCCGTCTCTGTGTCTCCAGCCCCTACACACCCCCGTCTCAGTGTCCCCAGTCCCTACACACCCCGTCTCTGTGTCCCCAGTCCCTACACCCCCGTCTCTGTGTCCTCAGCCGCTACACCCTCTGTCTCTGTATCCCCAGTCCCTACACCCCCCCGTCTCTGTGTCCCCAGTCCCTACACCCTCCGTCTCTGTGTCCCCAGCCCCGACAAACCCCGGTCTCTGTGCCCCCAGTCCCTACACCCGCCGTCTCTGTGTCCACAGAACCTACACCCCCCGTATCTGTATCCCCAGTCCCTACACCCCTGTCTCTGTGTCCCCAGTCACTACACCCTCCGTCGCTGTGTCCCCAGCCCCTACACCCCCCCGTCTCTGTGTCCCCAGTCCCTACACCCCCCGTCTCTGAGTCCCCAGTCCCTACACCCCCCTGTCTCTGTGTCCCCAGTCCCTACACCCGCCTTCTCTGTGTCCCCAGTCCCTACACTCCCGTCTCTGTGTCCCCAGCCCCTACACCCCCGGTCTCTGTGTCCCCAGTCCCTCCACCCCCTGTCTCTGTGCCCCAGTCCCTCCACCCCCTGTCTCTGTGTCCCAGTCCCTACTCCCCCTGTCTCAGTGTCCCCAGCCCCTACACACCCCGTCTCTGTGTCCCTAGTCCCTACACCCCCCGTCTCTGTGCCCCCAGCCCCGACACACCCCGTCTCTGTGTCCCCAGTCCCTACACACCCCGTCTCTGTGTCCCCAGGACCCTACACCCCCCGTCTCTGAGCCCCCAGCCCCTACACTCTCGGTCTCTGTGTCCCCAGTCCCTACACCCCCCGTCTCTGTGTCCCCAGTCCCTACACCCCCTGTCTCTGTGTCCCCAGTCCCTACACCCTCCGTCTCTGTGTCCCCAGCCCTACACACCCCGGTCTCTGTGCCCCCAGTCCCTACACCCCCCCGTCTCTGTGTCCCCAGCCCCTACACCACCCATCTCTGTGTCCCCAGTCCCTACACCCCCTGTCTCTGTGTCCCCAGTCACTACACCCTCCGTCTCTGTGTCCGCAGCCCCTACACCCCCCGTCTCTGTGTCCCCAGCCCCTACACCCCCTGTCTCTGTGTCCCAAGCCCCTACACCCCCTGTCTCTGTGCCCCAGTCCCTACACCACCCGTCTCTGTGTCCCCTGCCCCTACACCCACCGTCTCTGTGTCCCCTGTCCCAACACCCCCTGTCTCTGTGTCCACAGTCCCTACACCCATTGTCTCTGTGTCCCCAGTCCCCTACACACCCTGTCTCTGTGCCCCCAGTCCTTACACCCCAGTCTCTGTGTCCCCACTCCCTACACCACCCCCGTCTCTGTGTCCCCAGCCCCTACACCCCCCATCTCTGTGTCCCCAATCCCTACACCCTCCGTCTCAGTGTCCCCAGTCCCTACACCCCTTGTCTCTGTCTCCCCGGTCCCTACACCCCCGTCTCTGTGTCCCCAGCCCCTACACCCACCCGTCTCTGTGTCCCCAGTCCCTACACCCTCCGTCTCTGTGTCCCCAGCCCCTACAAACCCCGGTCTCTGTGCCCCCAGTCCCTACACCCGCCGTCTCTGTGTCCACAGAACCTACACCCCCCGTATCTGTATCCCAGTCCCTACACCCACTGTCTCTGTGTCCCCAGTCACTACACCCTCCGTCGCTGTGTCCCCAGCCCCTACACCCCCGTCTCTGTTTCCCCAGTCCCTACACCCTCCGTCTCTGTGACCCCAGTCCCTACACCCCCTGTCTCTGTGTCCCCAGTACCTACACCGCCCGTCTGTGTGTCTCCAGTCCCCCAACCCACCACCCACCCCGTCTCTGTGTCCCCAGCCCCTGCACCCCCCGTCTCTGTGACCCCAGCCCCTACACCCCGTCTCTGTGTCCCCAGCCCCTACACCCCCCGTCTCTGTGTCCCCAGTCCCTACACCCCCCGTCTCTGAGTCCCAGTCCCTACACCCCCTGTCTCTGTGTCCCCAGTCCCTACACCCGCCTTCTCTGTGTCCCCAGTCCCTACACCCCCGTCTCTGTGTCCCCAGCCCCTACACCCCCGGTCTCTGTGTCCCCAGTCCCTCCACCCCCTGTCTCTGTGCCCCAGTCCCTCCACCCCCTGTCTCTGTGTCCCCAGTCCCTACTCCCCCTTTCTCAGTGTCCCCAGCCCCTACACCGCCCCCGTCTCTGTGCCCCCAGTCCCTACACCCTCCGTCTCTGTGTCCCAGTCCCTACACCCCCCGTCTCTGTGTCCCCAGCCCCTACACCCCCCCGTCTCTGTGTCCCCAGTCCCTACACCCTCCGTCTCTGTTTCCCCAACCCTCCGTCTCTGTGTCCCCAGCCCCTACACCCCCGTCTCTGTGTCCCCAGCCCCTACACACCCCCGTCTCAGTGTCCCCAGTCCCTACACACCCCGTCTCTGTGTCCCCAGTCCCTACACCCCCGTCTCTGTGTCCTCAGCCGCTACACCCTCTGTCTCTGTATCCCCAGTCCCTACACCCCCCGTCTCTGTGTCCCCAGTCCCTACACCCTCCGTCTCTGTGTCCCCAGCCCCGACAAACCCCGGTCTCTGTGCCCCCAGTCCCTACACCCGCCGTCTCTGTGTCTACAGAACCTACACCCCCCGTATCTGTATCCCCAGTCCCTACACCCCCTGTCTCTGTGTCCCCAGTCACTACACCCTCCGTCGCTGTGTCCCCAGCCCCTACACCCCCCGTCTCTGTGTCCCCAGTCCCTACACCCCCCGTCTCTGAGTCCCCAGTCCCTACACCCCCTGTCTCTGTGTCCCCAGTCCCTACACCCGCCTTCTCTGTGTCCCCAGTCCCTACACCCCCGTCTCTGTGTCCCCAGCCCCTACACCCCCGGTCTCTGTGTCCCCAGTCCCTCCACCCCCTGTCTCTGTGCCCCAGTCCCTCCACCCCCTGTCTCTGTGTCCCCAGTCCCTACTCCCCCTGTCTCAGTGTCCCCAGCCCCTACACACCCCGTCTCTGTGTCCCTAGTCCATACACCCCCCGTCTCTGTGCCCCCAGCCGCGACACACCCCGTCTCTGTGTCCCCAGTCCCTACACACCCCGTCTCTGTGTCCCCAGACCCTACACCCCCCGTCTCTGAGCCCCCAGCCCCTACACTCTCGGTCTCTGTGTCCCCAGTCCCTACACCCCCCGTCTCTGTGTCCCCAGTCCCTACACGCCCTGTCTCTGTGTCCCCACTCCCTACTCCCCCTGTCTCTGTGTCCCCAGCCCCTACACACCCCGTCTCCGTGTCCCCAGTCCCTACACCCCCAGTCTCTGTGCCCCCAGCCCCGACACACCCCGTCTCTGTGTCCCCAGTCCCGACACACCCCGTCTCTGTGCCCCCAGTCCCTACTCCCCCTGTCTCTGTGTCCCCAGCCCCTACACACCCCGTCTCTGTGTCCCCAGCCCCTACACCCCCCGTCTCTGTGTCCGCAGCCCCTACACACCCCCGTCTCAGTGTCCCCAGTCCCTACACACCCCGTCTCTGTGTCCCCAGTCCCTACACCCCCGTCTCTGTGTCCTCAGCCGCTACACCCTCTGTCTCTGTGTCCCCAGTCCCTACACCCCCCGTCTCTGTGTCCACAGTCCCTACACCCCCCGTCTCTGTGTCCCCAGCCCCTACAAACCCCGGTCTCTGTGCCCCCAGTCCCAACACCCGCCGTCTCTGTGTCCCCAGTCCCTACACCCCCCGTCTCTGTTTCCCCAGCCACTACACCCCCCGTCTCTGTGTCCCCAGTCCCTACACACCCCGTCTCTGTGTCCCCAGTCCCTACACCCTCCGTCTCTGTGCCCCCAGTCCCTACACCTCCCGTCTCTGTGCCCCCAGTCCCTACACCCCCCGTCTCTGTGTCCCCAGCCCCTACACCGCCCCCGTCTCTGTGCCCCCAGTCCCTACACCCTCCGTCTCTGTGTCCCCAGCCCCTACACCCCCCGTCTCTGTGTCCCCAGCCCCTACACCCCCCCGTCTCTGTGTCCCCAGTCCCTACACCCTCCGTCTCTGTTTCCCCAGTCCCTACACCCTCCGTCTCTGTGTCTCCAGTCCCTACACACCCCGTCTCTGTGTCCCCAGCCCCTACACCCCCCGTCTCTGTGTCCCCAGCCCCTACACACCCCCGTCTCAGTGTCCCCAGTCCCTGCACACCCCGTCTCTGTGTCCCCAGTCCCTACACCCCCGTCTCTGTGTCCTCAGCCGCTACACCCTCTGTCTCTGTATCCCCAGTCCCTACACCCCCCGTCTCTGTGTCCCCAGTCCCTACACCCTCCGTCTCTGTGTCCCCAGCCCCTACAAACCCCGGTCTCTGTGCCCCCAGTCCCTACACCCGCCGTCTCTGTGTCCACAGAACCTACACCCCCCGTATCTGTATCCCCAGTCCCTACACCCCCTGTCTCTGTGTCCCCAGTCACTACACCCTCCGTCGCTGTGTCCCCAGCCCCTACACCCCCGTCTCTGTTTCCCCAGTCCCTACACCCTCCGTCTCTGTGACCCCAGTCCCTACACCCCCTGTCTCTGTGTCCCCAGTACCTACACCGCCCGTCTGTGTGTCTCCAGTCCCAACACACCCCGTCTCTGTGTCCCCAGCCCCTACACCCCCCGTCTCTGTGACCCCAGCCCCTACACCCCATCTCTGTGTCCCCAGCCCCTACACCCCCCGTCTCTGTGTCCCCAGTCCCTACACCCCCCGTCTCTGAGTCCCCAGTCCCTACACCCCCTGTCTCTGTGTCCCCAGTCCCTACACCCGCCTTCTCTGTGTCCCCAGTCCCTACACCCCCGTCTCTGTGTCCCCAGCCCCTACACCCCCGGTCTCTGTGTCCCCAGTCCCTCCACCCCCTGTCTCTGTGCCCCAGTCCCTCCACCCCCTGTCTCTGTGTCCCCAGTCCCTACTCCCCCTGTCTCAGTGTCCCCAGCCCCTACACCGCCCCCGTCTCTGTGCCCCCAGTCCCTACACCCTCCGTCTCTGTGTCCCCAGTCCCTACACCCCCCGTCTCTGTGTCCCCAGCCCCTACACCCCCCCGTCTCTGTGTCCCCAGTCCCTACACCCTCCGTCTCTGTTTCCCCAGTCCCTACACCCTCCGTCTCTGTGTCTCCAGTCCCTACACACCCCGTCTCTGTGTCCCCAGCCCCTACACCCCCCGTCTCTGTGTCTCCAGCCCCTACACACCCCCGTCTCAGTGTCCCCAGTCCCTACACACCCCGTCTCTGTGTCCCCAGTCCCTACACCCCCGTCTCTGTGTCCTCAGCCGCTACACCCTCTGTCTCTGTATCCCCAGTCCCTACACCCCCCGTCTCTGTGTCCCCAGTCCCTACACCCTCCGTCTCTGTGTCCCCAGCCCCGACAAACCCCGGTCTCTGTGCCCCCAGTCCCTACACCCGCCGTCTCTGTGTCCACAGAACCTACACCCCCCGTATCTGTATCCCCAGTCCCTACACCCCCTGTCTCTGTGTCCCCAGTCACTACACCCTCCGTCGCTGTGTCCCCAGCCCCTACACCCCCCGTCTCTGTGTCCCCAGTCCCTACACCCCCCGTCTCTGAGTCCCCAGTCCCTACACCCCCTGTCTCTGTGTCCCCAGTCCCTACACCCGCCTTCTCTGTGTCCCCAGTCCCTACACTCCCGTCTCTGTGTCCCCAGCCCCTACACCCCCGGTCTCTGTGTCCCCAGTCCCTCCACCCCCTGTCTCTGTGCCCCAGTCCCTCCACCCCCTGTCTCTGTGTCCCCAGTCCCTACTCCCCCTGTCTCAGTGTCCCCAGCCCCTACACACCCCGTCTCTGTGTCCCTAGTCCCTACACCCCCCGTCTCTGTGCCCCCAGCCCCGACACACCCCGTCTCTGTGTCCCCAGTCCCTACACACCCCGTCTCTGTGTCCCCAGACCCTACACCCCCCGTCTCTGAGCCCCCAGCCCCTACACTCTCGGTCTCTGTGTCCCCAGTCCCTACACCCCCCGTCTCTGTGTCCCCAGTCCCTACACCCCCTGTCTCTGTGTCCCCAGTCCCTACACCCTCCGTCTCTGTGTCCCCAGCCCCTACACACCCCGGTCTCTGTGCCCCCAGTCCCTACACCCCCCGTCTCTGTGTCCCCAGCCCCTACACCACCCATCTCTGTGTCCCCAGTCCCTACACCCCCTGTCTCTGTGTCCCCAGTCACTACACCCTCCGTCTCTGTGTCCGCAGCCCCTACACCCCCCGTCTCTGTGTCCCCAGCCCCTACACCCCCTGTCTCTGTGTCCCAAGCCCCTACACCCCCTGTCTCTGTGCCCCAGTCCCTACACCACCCGTCTCTGTGTCCTCTGCCCCTACACCCACCGTCTCTGTGTCCCCTGTCCCAACACCCCCTGTCTCTGTGTCCACAGTCCCTACACCCATTGTCTCTGTGTCCCCAGTCCCTACACACCCTGTCTCTGTGCCCCCAGTCCTTACACCCCAGTCTCTGTGTCCCCACTCCCTACACCACCCCCGTCTCTGTGTCCCCAGCCCCTACACCCCCCATCTCTGTGTCCCCAATCCCTACACCCTCCGTCTCAGTGTCCCCAGTCCCTACACCCCTTGTCTCTGTCTCCCCGGTCCCTACACCCCCGTCTCTGTGTCCCCAGCCCCTACACCCCCCCGTCTCTGTGTCCCCAGTCCCTACACCCTCCGTCTCTGTGTCCCCAGCCCCTACAAACCCCGGTCTCTGTGCCCCCAGTCCCTACACCCGCCGTCTCTGTGTCCACAGAACCTACACCCCCCGTATCTGTATCCCCAGTCCCTACACCCACTGTCTCTGTGTCCCCAGTCACTACACCCTCCGTCGCTGTGTCCCCAGCCCCTACACCCCCGTCTCTGTTTCCCCAGTCCCTACACCCTCCGTCTCTGTGACCCCAGTCCCTACACCCCCTGTCTCTGTGTCCCCAGTACCTACACCGCCCGTCTGTGTGTCTCCAGTCCCAACACACCCCGTCTCTGTGTCCCCAGCCCCTGCACCCCCCGTCTCTGTGACCCCAGCCCCTACACCCCGTCTCTGTGTCCCCAGCCCCTACACCCCCCGTCTCTGTGTCCCCAGTCCCTACACCCCCCGTCTCTGAGTCCCCAGTCCCTACACCCCCTGTCTCTGTGTCCCCAGTCCCTACACCCGCCTTCTCTGTGTCCCCAGTCCCTACACCCCCGTCTCTGTGTCCCCAGCCCCTACACCCCCGGTCTCTGTGTCCCCAGTCCCTCCACCCCCTGTCTCTGTGCCCCAGTCCCTCCACCCCCTGTCTCTGTGTCCCCAGTCCCTACTCCCCCTTTCTCAGTGTCCCCAGCCCCTACACCGCCCCCGTCTCTGTGCCCCCAGTCCCTACACCCTCCGTCTCTGTGTCCCCAGTCCCTACACCCCCCGTCTCTGTGTCCCCAGCCCCTACACCCCCCCGTCTCTGTGTCCCCAGTCCCTACACCCTCCGTCTCTGTTTCCCCAGTCCCTACACCCTCCGTCTCTGTGTCCCCAGCCCCTACACCCCCGTCTCTGTGTCCCCAGCCCCTACACACCCCCGTCTCAGTGTCCCCAGTCCCTACACACCCCGTCTCTGTGTCCCCAGTCCCTACACCCCCGTCTCTGTGTCCTCAGCCGCTACACCCTCTGTCTCTGTATCCCCAGTCCCTACACCCCCCGTCTCTGTGTCCCCAGTCCCTACACCCTCCGTCTCTGTGTCCCCAGCCCCGACAAACCCCGGTCTCTGTGCCCCCAGTCCCTACACCCGCCGTCTCTGTGTCTACAGAACCTACACCCCCCGTATCTGTATCCCCAGTCCCTACACCCCCTGTCTCTGTGTCCCCAGTCACTACACCCTCCGTCGCTGTGTCCCCAGCCCCTACACCCCCCGTCTCTGTGTCCCCAGTCCCTACACCCCCCGTCTCTGAGTCCCCAGTCCCTACACCCCCTGTCTCTGTGTCCCCAGTCCCTACACCCGCCTTCTCTGTGTCCCCAGTCCCTACACCCCCGTCTCTGTGTCCCCAGCCCCTACACCCCCGGTCTCTGTGTCCCCAGTCCCTCCACCCCCTGTCTCTGTGCCCCAGTCCCTCCACCCCCTGTCTCTGTGTCCCCAGTCCCTACTCCCCCTGTCTCAGTGTCCCCAGCCCCTACACACCCCGTCTCTGTGTCCCTAGTCCATACACCCCCCGTCTCTGTGCCCCCAGCCGCGACACACCCCGTCTCTGTGTCCCCAGTCCCTACACACCCCGTCTCTGTGTCCCCAGACCCTACACCCCCCGTCTCTGAGCCCCCAGCCCCTACACTCTCGGTCTCTGTGTCCCCAGTCCCTACACCCCCCGTCTCTGTGTCCCCAGTCCCTACACGCCCTGTCTCTGTGTCCCCACTCCCTACTCCCCCTGTCTCTGTGTCCCCAGCCCCTACACACCCCGTCTCCGTGTCCCCAGTCCCTACACCCCCAGTCTCTGTGCCCCCAGCCCCGACACACCCCGTCTCTGTGTCCCCAGTCCCGACACACCCCGTCTCTGTGCCCCCAGTCCCTACACACCCCGTCTCTGTGTCCCCAGTCCCGACACACCCCGTCTCTGTGCCCCCAGTCCCTACACACCCCGTCTCTGTGTCCCCAGTCCCTACACCCCCGACTCTGTGTCCTCAGCCGCTACACCCTCTGTCTCTGTGTCCCCAGTCCCTACACCCCCCGTCTCTGTGTCCGCAGTCCCTACACCCCCTGTCTCTGTGTCCCCAGTCCCTACACCCTCCGTCTCTGTGTCCCCAGCCCCTACACACCCCGGTCTCTGTGCCCCCAGTCCCTACACCCCCCGTCTCTGTGTCCCCAGCCCCTACACCACCCATCTCTGTGTCCCCAGTCCCTACACCCCCTGTCTCTGTGTCCCCAGTCACTACACCCTCCGTCTCTGTGTCCGCAGCCCCTACACCCCCCGTCTCTGTGTCCCCAGCCCCTACACCCCCTGTCTCTGTGTCCCAAGCCCCTACACCCCCTGTCTCTGTGCCCCAGTCCCTACACCACCCGTCTCTGTGTCCCCTGCCCCTACACCCACCGTCTCTGTGTCCCCTGTCCCAACACCCCCTGTCTCTGTGTCCACAGTCCCTACACCCATTGTCTCTGTGTCCCCAGTCCCTACACACCCTTTCTCTGTGCCCCCAGTCCTTACACCCCAGTCTCTGTGTCCCCACTCCCTACACCCCCCCCGTCTCTGTGTCCCCAGCCCCTACACCCACCATCTCTGTGTCCCCAATCCCTACACCCTCCGTCTCAGTGTCCCCAGTCCCTACACCCCTTGTCTCTGTCTCCCCGGTCCCTACACCCCCGTCTCTGTGTCCCCAGTCCCTACACCCCCGGTCTCTATGTCCCCAACCCCTATACCCTCGGTCTCTGTGTCCCCACTCCCTTCACCCCCCGTCTCTGTGTCCCCAGCCACTTCACCCCCGTCTCTGTTTCCCCAGCCCTACACACCCCGTCTCTGTGTCCCCAGTCCCTACACACTCCGTCTCTGTGTCCCCAGCCACTACACCCCCGTCTCTGTGCCCCCAGTCCCTACACACCCCCGTCTCTGTATCCCCAGACCCTACACCCCCCGTCTCTGTGTCCCCAGTCCCTACACGCACCGTCTCTGTGCCAGCCGTCCCTACACCACCTGTCTCTGTGTCCCCAGCCTCTACACACCCTGTCTCTGTGTCCCCAGTCCCTACACCCCCTGTCTCTGTATCCCAAGCCCCTACACCCCCCGTATCTGTGCCCCCAGTCCATACACCACCCGTCTCTGTGTCTCCAGCCCCTACACCCCCCGTCTCTGTGTCCCCAGTCCCTACACCCCCTGTCTCTGTGTCCCCAGTCCCTACACCCCTCGTCTCTGTGTCCCCAGTCCCTACACCCCCCGTCTCTGTGTCCCCAGTCCCTACACGCCCTGTCTCTGTGTCTCCAGTCCCTACACCCCCTGTCTCTGTGTCCCCAGCCCCTACACCCCCCGTCTCTATGTCCCCTGTCCCTACACCCCCTGTCACTGTGTCCCCAGTCCCTACACCCTCCGTCTCTGTGTCCACAGTCCCTACACCCCCTGTCTCTGTGTCCCCAGCCCCTACACCCCCCGTCTCTGTGTCCCCAGTCCCTACACCCCCCGTCTCTGTGTCTGAAGTCCCTACACGCCCTGTCTCTGTGTCCCCAGTCGCTACTCCCCCTGTCTCTGTGTCCCCAGCCCCTACACACCCCGTCTCTGTGTCCCCAGTCCCTACACCCCCCGTCTCTGTGCCCCCAGCCCCGACACACCCCGTCTCTGTGTCCCCAGTCCCTACACACCCCGTCTCTGTGCCCCCAGTCCCTACACACCCTGTCTCTGTGTCCCCAGTCCCTACACCCCCCGTCTCTGTGTCCCCAGCCCCTACACCCCCCGTCTCTGTTTCCCCAGCCACTACACCCCCCGTCTCTGTGTCCCCAGTCCCTACACACCCCGTCTCTGTGTCCCCAGTCCCTACACCCTCCGTCTCTGTGCCCCCAGTCCCTACACCCCCCGTCTCTGTGCCCCCAGTCCCTACACCCCCCGTCTCTGTGTCCCCAGTCCCTACACCGCCCGTCTCTGTGTCCCCAGTCCCTACACACCCCGTCTCTGTGTCCCCAGCCCCTACACCCCCCGTCTCTGTGACCCCAGCCCCTACACCCCGTCTCTGTGCCCCCAGTCCCTACACCCCCCGTCTCTGTGTCCCCAGTAACTACACTCCCCGTCTCTGTGTCCCCAGTCCCTACACCCTCCGTCTGTGTGTCACCAGTCCCTACACCCCTTGTCTCTGTGTCCCCAGTCCCTACACCCCCGTTTCTGTGTCCCCAGTCCCTACACCCCCGGTCTCTGTGTCCCCAACCCCTACACCCTCCGTCTCTGTGTCCCCAGTCCCTACACGCCCTGTCTCTGTGTCTCCAGTCCCTACACCCCCTGTCTCTGTGTCCCCAGCCCCTACACCCCCCGTCTCTATGTCCCCTGTCCCTACACCCCCTGTCACTGTGTCCCCAGTCCCTACACCCTCCGTCTCAGTGTCCACAGTCCCTACACCCCCTGTCTCTGTGTCCCCAGCCCCTACACCCCCCGTCTCTGTGTCCCCAGTCCCTACACCCCCCGTCTCTGTGTCTGAAGTCCCTACACGCCCTGTCTCTGTGTCCCCAGTCGCTACTCCCCCTGTCTCTGTGTCCCCAGCCCCTACACACCCCGTCTCTGTGTCCCCAGTCCCTACACCCCCAGTCTCTGTGCCCCCAGCCCCGACACACCCCGTCTCTGTGTCCCCAGTCCCTACACACCCCGTCTCTGTGCCCCCAGTCCCTACACCCCCGGTCTCTATGTCCCCAACCCCTATACCCTCGGTCTCTGTGTCCCCACTCCCTTCACACCCCGTCTCTGTGTCCCCAGCCACTTCACCCCCGTCTCTGTTTCCCCAGTCCCTACACACCCCGTCTCTGTGTCCCCAGTCCCTACACACTCCGTCTCTGTGTCCCCAGTCCCTACACGCACCGTCTCTGTGCCAGCCGTCCCTACACCACCTGTCTCTGTGTCCCCAGCCTCTACACACCCTGTCTCTGTGTCCCCAGTCCCTACACCCCCTGTCTCTGTGTCCCAAGCCCCTACACCCCCCGTATCTGTGTCCCCAGTCCATACACCACCCGTCTCTGTGTCTCCAGCCCCTACACCCACCGTCTCTGTGTCCCCAGCCCCTAAACCCCCCGTCTCTGTGTCCCCAGTCCCTACACCCCCTGTCTCTGTGTCCCCAGTCCCTACACCCCTCGTCTCTGTGTCCCCAGTCCCTACACCCCCCGTCTCTGTGTCCCCAGTCCCTACACGCCCTGTCTCTGTGTCTCCAGTCCCTACACCCCCTGTCTCTGTGTCCCCAGCCCCTACACCCCCCGTCTCTATGTCCCCTGTCCCTACACCCCCTGTCACTGTTTCCCCTGTCCCTCCACCCTCCGTCTCTGTGTCCAGAGTCCCTACACCCCCTGTCTCTGTGTCCCCAGCCCCTAATCCCCCCGTCTCTGTGTCCCCAGTCCCTACACCCCCCGTCTTTGTGTCTGAAGTCCCTACACGCCCTGTCTCTGTGTCCCCAGTCGCTACTCCCCCTGTCTCTGTGTCCCCAGCCCCTACACACCCCGTCTCTGTGTCCCCAGCCCCTACACCCCCCGTCTCTGTGTCCCCAGCCCCTACACACCCCCGTCTCAGTGTCCCCAGTCCCTACACACCCCGTCTCTGTGTCCCCAGTCCCTACACCCCCGTCTCTGTGTCCTCAGCCGCTACACCCTCTGTCTCTGTGTCCCCAGTCCCTACACCCCCCGTCTCTGTGTCCACAGTCCCTACACCCCCCGTCTCTGTGTCCCCAGCCCCTACAAACCCCGGTCTCTGTGCCCCCAGTCCCAACACCCGCCGTCTCTGTGTCCCCAGTCCCTACACCCCCCGTCTCTGTTTCCCCAGCCACTACACCCCCCGTCTCTGTGTCCCCAGTCCCTACACACCCCGTCTCTGTGTCCCCAGTCCCTACACCCTCCGTCTCTGTGCCCCCAGTCCCTACACCCCCCGTCTCTGTGCCCCCAGTCCCTACACCCCCCGTCTCTGTGTCCCCAGCCCCTACACCGCCCCCGTCTCTGTGCCCCCAGTCCCTACACCCTCCGTCTCTGTGTCCCCAGTCCCTACACCCCCCGTCTCTGTGTCCCCAGCCCCTACACCCCCCCGTCTCTGTGTCCCCAGTCCCTACACCCTCCGTCTCTGTTTCCCCAGTCCCTACACCCTCCGTCTCTGTGTCTCCAGTCCCTACACACCCCGTCTCTGTGTCCCCAGCCCCTACACCCCCCGTCTCTGTGTCCCCAGCCCCTACACACCCCCGTCTCAGTGTCCCCAGTCCCTACACACCCCGTCTCTGTGTCCCCAGTCCCTACACCCCCGTCTCTGTGTCCTCAGCCGCTACACCCTCTGTCTCTGTATCCCCAGTCCCTACACCCCCCCGTCTCTGTGTCCCCAGTCCCTACACCCTCCGTCTCTGTGTCCCCAGCCCCTACAAACCCCGGTCTCTGTGCCCCCAGTCCCTACACCCGCCGTCTCTGTGTCCACAGAACCTACACCCCCCGTATCTGTATCCCCAGTCCCTACACCCACTGTCTCTGTGTCCCCAGTCACTACACCCTCCGTCGCTGTGTCCCCAGCCCCTACACCCCCGTCTCTGTTTCCCCAGTCCCTACACCCTCCGTCTCTGTGACCCCAGTCCCTACACCCCCCTGTCTCTGTGTCCCCAGTACCTACACCGCCCGTCTGTGTGTCTCCAGTCCCAACACACCCCGTCTCTGTGTCCCCAGCCCCTGCACCCCCCGTCTCTGTGACCCCAGCCCCTACACCCCGTCTCTGTGTCCCCAGCCCCTACACCCCCCGTCTCTGTGTCCCCAGTCCCTACACCCCCCGTCTCTGAGTCCCCAGTCCCTACACCCCCTGTCTCTGTGTCCCCAGTCCCTACACCCGCCTTCTCTGTGTCCCCAGTCCCTACACCCCCGTCTCTGTGTCCCCAGCCCCTACACCCCCGGTCTCTGTGTCCCCAGTCCCTCCACCCCCTGTCTCTGTGCCCCAGTCCCTCCACCCCCTGTCTCTGTGTCCCCAGTCCCTACTCCCCCTGTCTCAGTGTCCCCAGCCCCTACACCGCCCCCGTCTCTGTGCCCCCAGTCCCTACACCCTCCGTCTCTGTGTCCCCAGTCCCTACACCCCCCGTCTCTGTGTCCCCAGCCCCTACACCCCCCCCGTCTCTGTGTCCCCAGTCCCTACACCCTCCGTCTCTGTTTCCCCAGTCCCTACACCCTCCGTCTCTGTGTCCCCAGCCCCTACACCCCCCGTCTCTGTGTCCCCAGCCCCTACACACCCCCGTCTCAGTGTCCCCAGTCCCTACACACCCCCGTCTCTGTGTCCCCAGTCCCTACACCCCCGTCTCTGTGTCCTCAGCCGCTACACCCTCTGTCTCTGTATCCCCAGTCCCTACACCCCCCGTCTCTGTGTCCCCAGTCCCTACACCCTCCGTCTCTGTGTCCCCAGCCCCGACAAACCCCGGTCTCTGTGCCCCCAGTCCCTACACCCGCCGTCTCTGTGTCCACAGAACCTACACCCCCCGTATCTGTATCCCCAGTCCCTACACCCCCTGTCTCTGTGTCCCCAGTCACTACACCCTCCGTCGCTGTGTCCCCAGCCCCTACACCCCCCGTCTCTGTGTCTGTGTCCCCAGTCCCTACACCCCCCGTCTCTGAGTCCCCAGTCCCTACACCCCCTGTCTCTGTGTCCCCAGTCCCTACACCCGCCTTCTCTGTGTCCCCAGTCCCTACACCCCCGTCTCTGTGTCCCCAGCCCCTACACCCCCGGTCTCTGTGTCCCAGTCCCTCCACCCCCTGTCTCTGTGCCCCAGTCCCTCCACCCCCTGTCTCTGTGTCCCCAGTCCCTACTCCCCCTGTCTCAGTGTCCCCAGCCCCTACACACCCCGTCTCTGTGTCCCTAGTCCATACACCCCCCGTCTCTGTGCCCCCAGCCCCGACACACCCCGTCTCTGTGTCCCCAGTCCCTACACACCCCGTCTCTGTGTCCCCAGACCCTACACCCCCGTCTCTGAGCCCCCAGCCCCTACACTCTCGGTCTCTGTGTCCCCAGTCCCTACACCCCCGTCTCTGTGTCCCCAGTCCCTACACGCCCTGTCTCTGTGTCCCCACTCCCTACTCCCCCTGTCTCTGTGTCCCCAGCCCCTACACACCCCGTCTCCGTGTCCCCAGTCCCTACACCCCCAGTCTCTGTGCCCCCAGCCCCGACACACCCCGTCTCTGTGTCCCCAGTCCCGACACACCCCGTCTCTGTGCCCCAGTCCCTACACACCCCGTCTCTGTGTCCCCAGTCCCGACACACCCCGTCTCTGTGCCCCCAGTCCCTACACACCCCGTCTCTGTGTCCCCAGTCCCTACACCCCCGACTCTGTGTCCTCAGCCGCTACACCCTCTGTCTCTGTGTCCCCAGTCCCTACACCCCCCGTCTCTGTGTCCGCAGTCCCTACACCCCCTGTCTCTGTGTCCCCAGTCCCTACACCCTCCGTCTCTGTGTCCCCAGCCCCTACACACCCCGGTCTCTGTGCCCCCAGTCCCTACACCCCCCGTCTCTGTGTCCCCAGCCCCTACACCACCCATCTCTGTGTCCCCAGTCCCTACACCCCCTGTCTCTGTGTCCCCAGTCACTACACCCTCCGTCTCTGTGTCCGCAGCCCCTACACCCCCCGTCTCTGTGTCCCCAGCCCCTACACCCCCTGTCTCTGTGTCCCAAGCCCCTACACCCCCTGTCTCTGTGCCCCAGTCCCTACACCACCCGTCTCTGTGTCCCCTGCCCCTACACCCACCGTCTCTGTGTCCCCTGTCCCAACACCCCCTGTCTCTGTGTCCACAGTCCCTACACCCATTGTCTCTGTGTCCCCAGTCCCTACACACCCTTTCTCTGTGCCCCCAGTCCTTACACCCCAGTCTCTGTGTCCCCACTCCCTACACCCCCCCCGTCTCTGTGTCCCCAGCCCCTACACCCACCATCTCTTTGTCCCCAATCCCTACACCCTCCGTCTCAGTGTCCCCAGTCCCTACACCCCTTGTCTCTGTCTCCCCGGTCCCTACACCCCCGTCTCTGTGTCCCCAGTCCCTACACCCCCGGTCTCTATGTCCCCAACCCCTATACCCTCGGTCTCTGTGTCCCCACTCCCTTCACCCCCCGTTTCTGTGTCCCCAGCCACTTCACCCCCGTCTCTGTTTCCCCAGCCCTACATACCCCGTCTCTGTGTCCCCAGTCCCTACACACTCCGTCTCTGTGTCCCCAGCCACTACACCCCCGTCTCTGTGCCCCCAGTCCCTACACACCCCCGTCTCTGTATCCCCAGACCCTACACCCCCCGTCTCTGTGTCCCCAGTCCCTACACGCACCGTCTCTGTGCCAGCCGTCCCTACACCACCTGTCTCTGTGTCCCCAGCCTCTACACACCCTGTCTCTGTGTCCCCAGACCCTACACCCCCTGTCTCTGTATCCCAAGCCCCTACACCCCCCGTATCTGTGCCCCCAGTCCATACACCACCCGTCTCTGTGTCTCCAGCCCCTACACCCCCCGTCTCTGTGTCCCCAGTCCCTACACCCCCTGTCTCTGTGTCCCCAGTCCCTACACCCCTCGTCTCTGTGTCCCCAGTCCCTACACCCCCCGTCTCTGTGTCCCCAGTCCCTACACGCCCTGTCTCTGTGTCTCGAGTCCCTACACCCCCTGTCTCTGTGTCCCCAGCCCCTAAACCCCCCGTCTCTATGTCCCCTGTCCCTACACCCCCTGTCACTGTGTCCCCAGTCCCTACACCCTCCGTCTCTGTGTCCACAGTCCCTACACCCCCTGTCTCTGTGTCCCCAGCCCCTACACCCCCCGTCTCTGTGTCCCCAGTCCCTACACCCCCCGTCTCTGTGTCTGAAGTCCCTACACGCCCTGTCTCTGTGTCCCCAGTCGCTACTCCCCCTGTCTCTGTGTCCCCAGCCCCTACACACCCCGTCTCTGTGTCCCCAGTCCCTACACCCCCAGTCTCTGTGCCCCCAGCCTCGACACACCCCGTCTCTGTGTCCCCAGTCCCTACACACCCCGTCTCTGTGCCCCCAGTCCCTACACACCCTGTCTCTGTGTCCCCAGTCCCTACACCCCCCGTCTCTGTGTCCCCAGCCCCTACACCCCCCGTCTCTGTTTCCCCAGCCACTACACCCCCCGTCTCTGTGTCCCCAGTCCCTACACACCCCGTCTCTGTGTCCCCAGTCCCTACACCCTCCGTCTCTGTGCCCCCAGTCCCTACACCCCCCGTCTCTGTGCCCCCAGTCCCTACACCCCCCGTCTCTGTGTCCCCAGTCCCTACACCGCCCGTCTCTGTGTCCCCAGTCCCTACACACCCCGTCTCTGTGTCCCCAGCCCCTACACCCCCCGTCTCTGTGACCCCAGCCCCTACACCCCGTCTCTGTGCCCCCAGTCCCTACACCCCCCGTCTCTGTGTCCCCAGTAACTACACTCCCCGTCTCTGTGTCCCCAGTCCCTACACCCTCCGTCTGTGTGTCACCAGTCCCTACACCCCTTGTCTCTGTGTCCCCAGTCCCTACACCCCCGTTTCTGTGTCCCCAGTCCCTACACCCCCGGTCTCTGTGTCCCCAACCCCTACACCCTCCGTCTCTGTGTCCCCAGTCCCTACACGCCCTGTCTCTGTGTCTCCAGTCCCTACACCCCCTGTCTCTGTGTCCCCAGCCCCTACACCCCCCGTCTCTATGTCCCCTGTCCCTACACCCCCTGTCACTGTGTCCCCAGTCCCTACACCCTCCGTCTCTGTGTCCACAGTCCCTACACCCCCTGTCTCTGTGTCCCCAGCCCCTACACACCCCGTCTCTGTGTCCCCAGTCCCTACACCCCCCGTCTCTGTGTCTGAAGTCCCTACACGCCCTGTCTCTGTGTCCCCAGTCGCTACTCCCCTTGTCTCTGTGTCCCAGCCCCTACACACCCCGTCTCTGTGTCCCCAGTCCCTACACCCCCAGTCTCTGTGCCCCCAGTCCCTACACACCCCGTCTCTGTGCCCCCAGTCCCTACACGCCCTGTCTCTGTGTCCCCAGTCCCTACACCCCCCGTCTCTGTGTCCCCAGCCCCTACACACCCCGTCTCTGTTTCCCCAGCCACTACACCCCCCGTCTCTGTGTCCCCAGTCCCTACACACCCCGTCTCTGTGTCCCCAGTCCCTACACCCTCCGTCTCTGTGCCCCCAGTCCCTTCACCCCCCGTCTCTGTGCCCCCAGTCCCTACACCCCCCGTCTCTGTGTCCCCAGTCCCTACACCGCCCGTCTCTGTGTCCCCAGTCCCTACACACCCCGTCTCTGTGTCCCCAGCCCCTACACCCCCCGTCTCTGTGACCCCAGCCCCTACACCCCGTCTCTGTGCCCCCAGTCCCTACACCCCCCGTCTCTGTGTCCCCAGTCCCTACACGCCCTGTCTCTGTGTCCCCACTCCCTACTCCCCCTGTCTCTGTGTCCCCAGCCCCTACACACCCCGTCTCCGTGTCCCCAGTCCCTACACCCCCAGTCTCTGTGCCCCCAGCCCCGACACACCCCGTCTCTGTGTCCCCAGTCCCGACACACCCCGTCTCTGTGCCCCCAGTCCCTACACACCCCGTCTCTGTGTCCCCAGTCCCGACACACCCCGTCTCTGTGCCCCCAGTCCCTACACACCCCGTCTCTGTGTCCCCAGTCCCTACACCCCCGACTCTGTGTCCTCAGCCGCTACACCCTCTGTCTCTGTGTCCCCAGTCCCTACACCCCCCGTCTCTGTGTCCCCAGTCCCTACACCCGCTGTCTCTGTGTCCCCAGTCCCTACACCCTCCGTCTCTGTGTCCCCAGCCCCTACACACCCCGGTCTCTGTGCCCCCAGTCCCTACACCCCCCGTCTCTGTGTCCCCAGCCCCTACACCACCCATCTCTGTGTCCCCAGTCCCTACACCCCCTGTCTCTGTGTCCCCAGTCACTACACCCTCCGTCTCTGTGTCCGCAGCCCCTACACCCCTCGTCTCTGTGTCCCCAGCCCCTACACCCCCTGTCTCTGTGTCCCAAGCCCCTACACCCCCTGTCTCTGTGCCCCAGTCCCTACACCACCCGTCTCTGTGTCCCCTGCCCCTACACCCACCGTCTCTGTGTCCCCTGTCCCAACACCCCCTGTCTCTGTGTCCACAGTCCCTACACCCATTGTCTCTGTGTCCCCAGTCCCTACACACCCTGTCTCTGTGCCCCCAGTCCTTACACCCCAGTCTCTGTGTCCCCACTCCCTACACCACCCCCGTCTCTGTGTCCCCAGCCCCTACACTCCCCATCTCTGTGTCCCCAATCCCTACACCCTCCGTCTCAGTGTCCCCAGTCCCTACACCCCTTGTCTCTGTCTCCCCGGTCCCTACACCCCCGTCTCTGTGTCCCCAGTCCCTACACCCCCGGTCTCTATGTCCCCAACCCCTATACCCTCGGTCTCTGTGTCCCCACTCCCTTCACCCCCCGTCTCTGTGTCCCCAGCCACTTCACCCCCGTCTCTGTTTCCCCAGTCCCTACACACCCCGTCTCTGTGTCCCCAGTCCCTACACACTCCGTCTCTGTGTCCCCAGCCACTACACTCCCGTCTCTGTGCCCCCAGTCCCTACACACCCCCGTCTCTGTATCCCCAGACCCTACACCCCCCGTCTCTGTGTCCCCAGTCCCTACACGCACCGTCTCTGTGCCAGCCGTCCCTACACCACCTGTCTCTGTGTCCCCAGCCTCTACACACCCTGTCTCTGTGTCCCCAGTCCCTACACCCCTGTCTCTGTGTCCCAAGCCCCTACACCCCCCGTATCTGTGCCCCCAGTCCATACACCACCCGTCTCTGTGTCTCCAGCCCCTACACCCACCGTCTCTGTGTCCCCAGCCCCTAAACCCCCCGTCTCTGTGTCCCCAGTCCCTACACCCCCTGTCTCTGTGTCCCCAGTCCCTACACCCATCGTCTCTGTGTCCCCAGTCCCTACACCCCCCGTCTCTGTGTCCCCAGTCCCTACACGCCCTGTCTCTGTGTCTCCAGTCCCTACACCCCCTGTCTCTGTGACCTCAGCCCCTACACCCCCCGTCTCTATGTCCCCTGTCCCTACACCCCCTGTCACTGTGTCCCCAGTCCCTACACCCTCCGTCTCTGTGTCCACAGTCCCTACACCCCCTGTCTCTGTGTCCCCAGCCCCTAATCCCCCCGTCTCTGTGTCCCCAGTCCCTACACCCCCTGTCTCTGTGTCCCCAGTACCTACACCGCCCGTCTGTGTGTCTCCAGTCCCAACACACCCCGTCTCTGTGTCCCCAGCCCCTACACCCCCCGTCTCTGTGACCCCAGCCCCTACACCCCATCTCTGTGTCCCCAGCCCCTACACCCCCCGTCTCTGTGTCCCCAGTCCCTACACCCCCCGTCTCTGAGTCCCCAGTCCCTACACCCCCTGTCTCTGTGTCCCCAGTCCCTACACCCGCCTTCTCTGTGTCCCCAGTCCCTACACCCCCGTCTCTGTGTCCCCAGCCCCTACACCCCCGGTCTCTGTGTCCCCAGTCCCTCCACCCCCTGTCTCTGTGCCCCAGTCCCTCCACCCCCTGTCTCTGTGTCCCCAGTCCCTACTCCCCCTGTCTCAGTGTCCCCAGCCCCTACACCGCCCCCGTCTCTGTGCCCCCAGTCCCTACACCCTCCGTCTCTGTGTCCCCAGTCCCTACACCCCCCGTCTCTGTGTCCCCAGCCCCTACACCCCCCCGTCTCTGTGTCCCCAGTCCCTACACCCTCCGTCTCTGTTTCCCCAGTCCCTACACCCTCCGTCTCTGTTTCCCCAGTCGCTACTCCCCCTGTCTCTGTGTCCCCAGCCCCTACACACCCCGTCTCTGTGTCCCCAGCCCCTACACCCCCCGTCTCTGTGTCCCCAGCCCCTACACACCCCCGTCTCAGTGTCCCCAGTCCCTACACACCCCGTCTCTGTGTCCCCAGTCCCTACACCCCCGTCTCTGTGTCCACAGTCCCTACACCCCCCGTCTCTGTGTCCCCAGCCCCTACAAACCCCGGTCTCTGTGCCCCCAGTCCCAACACCCTCCGTCTCTGTGTCCCCAGTCCCTACACCCCCCGTCTCTGTTTCCCCAGCCACTACACCCCCCGTCTCTGTGTCCCCAGTCCCTACACACCCCGTCTCTGTGTCCCCAGTCCCTACACCCTCCGTCTCTGTGCCCCCAGTCCCTACACCTCCCGTCTCTGTGCCCCCAGTCCCTACACCCCCCGTCTCTGTGTCCCCAGCCCCTACACCGCCCCCGTCTCTGTGCCCCCAGTCCCTACACCCTCCGTCTCTGTGTCCCCAGCCCCTACACCCCCCGTCTCTGTGTCCCCAGCCCCTACACCCCCCCGTCTCTGTGTCCCCAGTCCCTACACGCACCGTCTCTGTGCCAGCCGTCCCTACACCACCTGTCTCTGTGTCCCCAGCCTCTACACACCCTGTCTCTGTGTCCCCAGTCCCTACACCCCCTGTCTCTGTGTCCCAAGCCCCTACACCCCCCGTATCTGTGCCCCCAGTCCATACACCACCCGTCTCTGTGTCTCCAGCCCCTACACCCACCGTCTCTGTGTCCCCAGCCCCTAAACCCCCCGTCTCTGTGTCCCCAGTCCCTACACCCCCTGTCTCTGTGTCCCCAGTCCCTACACCCATCGTCTCTGTGTCCCCAGTCCCTACACCCCCCGTCTCTGTGTCCCCAGTCCCTACACGCCCTGTCTCTGTGTCTCCAGTCCCTACACCCCCTGTCTCTGTGTCCCCAGCCCCTACACCCCCCGTCTCTATGTCCCCTGTCCCTACACCCCCTGTCACTGTGTCCCCAGTCCCTACACCCTCCGTCTCTGTGTCCACAGTCCCTACACCCCCTGTCTCTGTGTCCCCAGCCCCTAATCCCCCCGTCTCTGTGTCCCCAGTCCCTACACCCCCTGTCTCTGTGTCCCCAGTACCTACACCGCCCGTCTGTGTGTCTCCAGTCCCAACACACCCCGTCTCTGTGTCCCCAGCCCCTACACCCCCCGTCTCTGTGACCCCAGCCCCTACACCCCATCTCTGTGTCCCCAGCCCCTACACCCCCCGTCTCTGTGTCCCCAGTCCCTACACCCCCCGTCTCTGAGTCCCCAGTCCCTACACCCCCTGTCTCTGTGTCCCCAGTCCCTACACCCGCCTTCTCTGTGTCCCCAGTCCCTACACCCCCGTCTCTGTGTCCCCAGCCCCTACACCCCCGGTCTCTGTGTCCCCAGTCCCTCCACCCCCTGTCTCTGTGCCCCAGTCCCTCCACCCCCTGTCTCTGTGTCCCCAGTCCCTACTCCCCCTGTCTCAGTGTCCCCAGCCCCTACACCGCCCCCGTCTCTGTGCCCCCAGTCCCTACACCCTCCGTCTCTGTGTCCCCAGTCCCTACACCCCCCGTCTCTGTGTCCCCAGCCCCTACACCCCCCCGTCTCTGTGTCCCCAGTCCCTACACCCTCCGTCTCTGTTTCCCCAGTCCCTACACCCTCCGTCTCTGTTTCCCCAGTCGCTACTCCCCCTGTCTCTGTGTCCCCAGCCCCTACACACCCCGTCTCTGTGTCCCCAGCCCCTACACCCCACGTCTCTGTGTCCCCAGCCCCTACACACCCCCG
The DNA here is from genome assembly GCF_030028105.1 of Mobula birostris. Lineage (NCBI taxonomy): Eukaryota > Metazoa > Chordata > Chondrichthyes > Myliobatiformes > Myliobatidae > Mobula > Mobula birostris. The sequence continues at coordinate 63,738 of NW_027275156.1, forward strand.
TCTCAGTGTCCCCAGTCCCTACACACCCCGTCTCTGTGTCCCCAGTCCCTACACCCCCGTCTCTGTGTCCACAGTCCCTACACCCCCCGTCTCTGTGTCCCAGCCCCTACAAACCCCGGTCTCTGTGCCCCCAGTCCCAACACCCGCCGTCTCTGTGTCCCCAGTCCCTACACCCCCCGTCTCTGTTTCCCCAGCCACTACACCCCCCGTCTCTGTGTCCCCAGTCCCTACACACCCCGTCTCTGTGTCCCCAGTCCCTACACCCTCCGTCTCTGTGCCCCCAGTCCCTACACCTCCCGTCTCTGTGCCCCCAGTCCCTACACCCCCCGTCTCTGTGTCCCCAGCCCCTACACCGCCCCCGTCTCTGTGCCCCCAGTCCCTACACCCTCCGTCTCTGTGTCCCCAGCCCCTACACCCCCCGTCTCTGTGTCCCCAGCCCCTACACCCCCCCGTCTCTGTGTCCCAGTCCCTACACCCTCCGTCTCTGTTTCCCCAGTCCCTACACCCTCCGTCTCTGTGTCTCCAGTCCCTACACACCCCTGTCTCATTGTCCCCAGCCCCTACACACCCCGTCTCTGTGTCCCTAGTCCATACACCCCCCGTCTCTGTGTCCCCAGACCCTACACCCCCCGTCTCTGAGCCCCCAGCCCCTACACTCTCGGTCTCTGTGTCCCCAGTCCCTACACCCCCCGTCTCTGTGTCCCCAGTCCCTACACGCCCTGTCTCTGTGTCCCCACTCCCTACTCCCCCTGTCTCTGTGTCCCCAGCCCCTACACACCCCGTCTCCGTGTCCCCAGTCCCTACACCCCCAGTCTCTGTGCCCCCAGCCCCGACACACCCCGTCTCTGTGTCCCCAGTCCCGACACACCCCGTCTCTGTGCCCCCAGTCCCTACACACCCCGTCTCTGTGTCCCCAGTCCCGACACACCCCGTCTCTGTGCCCCCAGTCCCTACACACCCCGTCTCTGTGTCCCCAGTCCCTACACCCCCGACTCTGTGTCCTCAGCCGCTACACCCTCTGTCTCTGTGTCCCAGTCCCTACACCCCCCGTCTCTGTGTCCCCAGTCCCTACACCCCCTGTCTCTGTGTCCCCAGTCCCTACACCCTCCGTCTCTGTGTCCCCAGCCCCTACACACCCCGGTCTCTGTGCCCCCAGTCCCTACACCCCCCGTCTCTGTGTCCCCAGTCCCTACACCCCCTGTCTCTGTGTCCCCAGTCACTACACCCTCCGTCTCTGTGTCCGCAGCCCCTACACCCCCCGTCTCTGTGTCCCCAGCCCCTACACCCCCTGTCTCTGTGTCCCAAGCCCCTACACCCCCTGTCTCTGTGCCCCAGTCCCTACACCACCCGTCTCTGTGTCCCCTGCCCCTACACCCACCGTCTCTGTGTCCCCTGTCCCAACACCCCCTGTCTCTGTGTCCACAGTCCCTACACCCATTGTCTCTGTGTCCCCAGTCCCTACACACCCTTTCTCTGTGCCCCCAGTCCTTACACCCCAGTCTCTGTGTCCCCACTCCCTACACCCCCCCCGTCTCTGTGTCCCCAGCCCCTACACCCACCATCTCTGTGTCCCCAATCCCTACACCCTCCGTCTCAGTGTCCCCAGTCCCTACACCCCTTGTCTCTGTCTCCCCGGTCCCTACACCCCCGTCTCTGTGTCCCAGTCCCTACACCCCCGGTCTCTATGTCCCCAACCCCTATACCCTCGGTCTCTGTGTCCCCACTCCCTTCACCCCCCGTCTCTGTGTCCCCAGCCACTTCACCCCCGTCTCTGTTTCCCCAGCCCTACACACCCCGTCTCTGTGTCCCCAGTCCCTACACACTCCGTCTCTGTGTCCCCAGCCACTACACCCCCGTCTCTGTGCCCCCAGTCCCTACACACCCCCGTCTCTGTATCCCCAGACCCTACACCCCCGTCTCTGTGTCCCCAGTCCCTACACGCACCGTCTCTGTGTCCCCAGCCCCTACAAACCCCGGTCTCTGTGCCCCCAGTCCCTACACCCCCGTCTCTGTGTCCACAGTCCCTACACCCCCCGTCTCTGTGTCCCCAGCCCCTACAAACCCCGGTCTCTGTGCCCCCAGTCCCAACACCCGCCGTCTCTGTGTCCCCAGTCCCTACACCCCCGTCTCTGTTTCCCCAGCCACTACACCCCCCGTCTCTGTGTCCCCAGTCCCTACACACCCCGTCTCTGTGTCCCCACTCCCTACACCCTCCGTCTCTGTGCCCCCAGTCCCTACACCTCCCGTCTCTGTGCCCCCAGTCCCTACACCCCCCGTCTCTGTGTCCCCAGCCCCTACACCGCCCCCGTCTCTGTGCCCCCAGTCCCTACACCCTCCGTCTCTGTGTCCCCAGCCCTACACCCCCCGTCTCTGTGTCCCCAGCCCCTACACCCCCCGTCTCTGTGTCCCCAGTCCCTACACCCTCCGTCTCTGTTTCCCCAGTCCCTACACCCTCCGTCTCTGTGTCTCCAGTCCCTACACACCCCTGTCTCAGTGTCCCCAGCCCCTACACACCCCGTCTCTGTGTCCCTAGTCCATACACCCCCGTCTCTGTGTCCCCAGACCCTACACCCCCCGTCTCTGAGCCCCCAGCCCCTACACTCTCGGTCTCTGTGTCCCCAGTCCCTACACCCCCCGTCTCTGTGTCCCCAGTCCCTACACGCCCTGTCTCTGTGTCCCCACTCCCTACTCCCCCTGTCTCTGTGTCCCCAGCCCCTACACACCCCGTCTCCGTGTCCCCAGTCCCTACACCCCCAGTCTCTGTGCCCCCAGCCCCGACACACCCCGTCTCTGTGTCCCCAGTCCCGACACACCCCGTCTCTGTGCC
>NW_027275157.1:0-66522 GCF_030028105.1 Mobula birostris
TCCATCCTAAACACAGCACTCCCCTTCTTCCCTCCACCCTAAACACACACTCCCCCTCTTCCCTCCACCCTAATCAGACACTCCCCTTCTTCCCTCCACCCTAAACACACACTCTCCTTCTTCCCTCCACCATAAACACACTCCCCTTCTTCCCTCCACCCTAAACACACACTCCCCTTCTTGCCTCCACCCTAAACACACTCCCCTTCTTCCCTCAACCCTAAACACACTCCCCTTCTTCCTCCACCGTAAGCACACACACCCCTTCTTCTCTCCTCCTAAACACACACTCAACTTCTTCTCTCCACCCTAAACACACACACGCCTTCTTCCTTCCACCCTAAGCACACACTCCCCTTCTTCCCTCCACCCTAAATACACACTCCCCTTCTTCCCTCCACCTAAAAACACACTCCCCTTCTCTGCTCCACCCTAAACACACACTCCCCTTCTTCCCTCCACCCCAGACACACACTCCGCTTCTTCCCTCCTTCCTAAACACACAGTCCCCTTCTTCCCTCCACCCTAAACACATACTCCCCTTCTTCCCTCCACCCTAAACACACTCCACTTCTTTCCTCCACCTAAACACACACTCCACTTCTTCCCTCCACCTAAACACACACTCCACTTCTTCCCTCCACCCTAAACACACACTCCCTTTCTTCCCTCCACCCTAAACACACTCCCCTTCTTCCCTCCACCCTAAACACACAATCCCGTTTTTCCATCCACCCTAAACAAACACTCTCCTTCTTCCCTCCACCCTAAACACACACTCCGCTTCTTCCCTCCACCCTAAACACACTCCCCTTCTTCGTTCCACCCTAAACAGACACTCCCTTCTTCGCTCTACCCTAAACACACACACCCATCTTCCCTCCAACTAAACACACACTCCCCTACATCCATCGTCCTAAACACAAACTCCCCTTCTTCCCTCCACCCTAAACACACACTCCCCTTTTAAACTACACCCCTGAACACACTCCCGTTCTTCCGCCACCCTAAACACACACTCCCCTTCTTTCCCTCCTCCTAAACACAAACTCCCCTTCTTCCCTCCACCGTAAACACACACTCCACTTCTTTGCTCCACCCTAAACACACTCACCTTCTTCCCTCTAACCTTAACACACTCCACTTCTTCCCTCCACCGAAACACACTCCCCTTCTTCCCTCCACCTAAACACAGACTCCCCTTCTTCCCTCTACCCTAAAGACACTCCCCATTTTCCCACTACACTAACACACACTCCCCTTCTTCCCTCACCAGAAAGAAAACACACTCCCCTTCTTCCCTCCACCATAAACACACACTCCGCTTCTTTCCTCCACCTAAATACACACGCCCCTTCTTCCCTCCATCCTAAACACAGACTCCCCTTCTTCTCTCACCCTATAGACACACTCCCCTTCTTCCCTCCACCTAAATACGCACACCCCTTCTTCCCTCCACCTAAATACACACTCCCATTCTTCACTCCACCCTAAACACACACTCCCCCTTCTTCGCTCCTCACTAAACACACACTCCCCTTCTTCCATCCTCCCTAAACACACACTCCCCCTTTTTCCCTCCACCATAAACACAAAATCCCCTTCTTCCATCCACCTAAATACACACTCCCCTTCTTCCCTCCACCCTAAATACACACCCGTCTTCCCTCCACCCCAAACACACACTCTTCTTCTTCCCTCCACCATGAACACACTCCCCTTCTTCCCTCTACCATAAAAACACACTTCCCTTCTTCCCTCCTCCTAAACACACACTCCCCTTCTTCCCTCCTCTTAAACACAAACTCCCCTTCTTCCCTCCACCGTAAACAAACACTCCACTTCTTCGCTCCACCCTAAACACACATCACCTTCTTCCCTCTAACCTAAACACACTCCACTTCTTCCCTCCACCGAAACACACTCCCTTCTCCCTCCACCTAAACACAGACTCCCCTCCTTCCCTCTACCCTAAAGACACTCCCCATTTTCCCTCCACACTAACACACACTCCCCTTCTTCCTCCACCATAAAGAAAACACACTCCCCTTCTTCCCTCCACCGTAAACAACACTCCCTTTCTTCGCTCCACCCTAAACACACTCCACTTCTTCCCTCCACCGAAACACACACTCCCCTTCTTCCTCCACTCTAAAGACACACTCCCCTTCTTCCCTCCACCTAAACTTACTCCCCTTCTTCCCTCCACGCTAAACAGACATTGCGCTTCTTTCCTCCTTCTGAACACACAGTCCCCTTCTTCCCTCCACCGAAACACACACACCCCTTCTTCCCTCCAACTGAAACACACACTCCCCTTCTTCACTCCACCCTAAACACACACTCCCCTACTTCTCTCCACCCTAAACACACTATTCCCCATCTTCCCTCCACCGAAATACACACTACCCTTCTTCCTTCCATCCTAAGCACAACCCCATCTTTGCTCCATCCTAAACACCACCACTCCCCCTTCTTCTCTCCACCCTAAACAAACACTCACCTTCTTCCCTCTACCCTAATCACACACTCCCTTCTTTCCCTCCACCTGAAGATACACCCCCTTACTCCCTCCTCCCTAAACACACACTCCCCTTCTTCTCTCCACCCTAAACACACACACCCCTTCTGCCCTCCACCCTAAAACACACACTCCCCTTCTTCCCTCCACCCGAAACACACTCGGCCCTTCTTCGCTCCACCCGAAACACACACCGCTTCTTCCCTCCACCCTAAACACAAAGTCCCCTTCTTCCCTGCACGAATAAACACACACTCCACTTCTTCCCTCCTCCTAAACACACACTCCCCTTCTTTCTCCACCCTAAGTACACACTCCCCTTCTTCCCTCAAACTAAACTCACACTCCCGTTCTTCCCTCCACCTTAAACACACACTCCCCTTCTTCCCTCCACCGTAAACACACACTCCCCTTCTTCCCTCCACCCTACACACACACTCACCTTCTACCCTCGACCCTGAACACACAATCCCTGCTTCCCTCCACCCGAAACACTCTCACCTTCTTCGCTGCACCCTAAACACACTCTGCTTCTTCCCTCCACCCTAAACACAAAGTCCCCTTCTTCCCTCCACAATAAACACACACTCCCCTTCTTCCTCCACCTAAACACACACTCCCCTTCTTTACTCCACCCTAAACACACACACCCCTTCTTCTCTCCACCTGAACACACACTCCCATTTCTTCCCTCCACCATAAACACACACCTCCCCTTCTTCCCTCCACCCTAAACACACAATCCCATTTTTCCATCCACCCTAAACAAACACTCTCCTTCTTCCCTCCACCTTAAACACACACTCCCTTCTTCCCTCCACCCTAAACACACTCCCCTTCTTCCCTCCACCCTAACAGACACCCCTTCTTCACTCCACCCCAAACACACACTCCCTTCTTCCCTCCACCCTAAACACACTCTCCCATTCTTCCCTGCACTTCAAATACACACTCCCTTCTTCGCTCCACCGTAAACACACACTCCCCTTCTTCCCTCCACCCTAAAAACACACTCCCCTTCTTCCCTCCACCCTAAACATACACTCCCCTTCTACCCTCCACCTAAACACATACTCCCCTTCTTCGCTCCACCCTAACACACTCCCCTTCTTCTCTCCACCCTAAACACACTTTCTCCTTCTTCCCTCCACCCTAAACACACACTCCCCTTCTTCAGTCCACCTTAAACACACACTCCCCTTCTTCCCTCCACCCTAAACACACTCCCCTTGTTCGTTCCACCCTAAACAGACACACCCCTTCTTCCCTCCACACTAAACACACTCCCCATTTTCCCTCCACACTAACACACACTCCCCTTCTTCCTTCCACCATAAACACACACACCCCTTCTTCCCTCCACCTAAATAAACACTCCCCTTCTTCCCTCCTCCTAAACACACACACCCCTTCTTCCCTCCACCCTAAACGCACCCTCCTTTTCTTCCCTCCACCATAAACACGCTCCCGTTCTTCCCTGCAACATAAACACACAAGCCCCTTCTTCCCTCCACCCTAAACACAAACTCCATGCTTCCCTCCACCCGAAACACACTCCCCCTTCTTCCCTCGACCCTAAACGCACACCCCTTCTTCCCTCCACCCTAAACACATACTCCCCTTCTTCCCTCCTCCTAAACACACACTCCCCTTCTTCCTCCACTCTAAACACACACTCCCCTTCGTCCCTCCACTCTAAACACACTCCACTTCATCACTCCACCTAAACACACACTCCACTTCTTCCCTCCACCCTAAACACACTCCCTTCTTCCCTCCATCCTAAACACACACTCCCCTTCTTCCCTCCACCCTAAACACACACTCCCCCTCTTCCCTCCACCCTAATCAGACACTCCCCTTCTTCCCTCCACCCTAAACACACACTCTCCTTCTTCCCTCCACCATAAACACACTCCCCTTCTTCCTCCACCCTAAACACACACTCCCCTTCTTGCCTCCACCCTAAACACACTCCCCTTCTTCCCTCAACCCTAAACACACTCCCCTTCTTCCCTCCACCGTAAGCACACACACCCCTTCTTCTCTCCTCCTAAACACACACTCAACTTCTTCTCTCCACCCTAAACACACACACGCCTTCTTCTTCCACCCTAAGCACACACACCCCTTCTTCCTCCACCCTATTACACACTCCCCTTCTTCCCTCCACCTAAAAACACACTCCCCTTCTCTGCTCCACCCTAAACACACACTCCCCTTCTTCCTCCACCCCAGACACACACTCCGCTTCTTCCCTCCTTCTAAACACACAGTCCCCTTCTTTCCCTCACCCTAAACACATACTCCCCTTCTTCCCTCCACCCTAAACACACTCCACTTCTTTCCTCCACCTAAACACACACTCCACTTCTTCCTCCACCTAAACACACACTCCACTTCTTCCCTCCACCCTAAACACACACTCCCTTTCTTCCCTCCACCCTAAACACACACTCCCTTCTTCCCTCCACCCTAAACACACAATCCCGTTTTTCCATCCACCCTAAACATACACTCTCCTTCTTCCCTCCATCCTAAACACACACTCCCCTTCTTCCCTCCTCCCTAAACACACACTCCCCCTTCTTCCTCCACCCAAATCACACACTCCCCTTCTTCCTCCACCCTAAACACACACTCCCCTTCTTCCCTCCACCATGAACACACACTCCCCTTCTTCCCTCCACCTGAACACACACTCCCCTTCTTGCCTCCACCCGAAACACACACACTTCTTCCTTCCGCCCTAAACACACTCCCCTTCTTCCCTCCACCCTAAACACACACTCCCCTTCTTCTCTCCACCCTAAACACACACTCCCATTGTTGCCTCCACCTAAATACACACTCCCCTTCTTCCCTCCAACCTAAACACACTCCCCTTCTTCCCTCCACGCTAAACACACTCCCCTTCTTCCCTCCAAATAAACACACACGCCCTTCTTCCGTCCACCCTAAACACACACTCCCCTTCTTCCCTCCACCCTAAACACACACTCCCCTTCTTCCCTCCACCCTATAGACACACTCCCCTTCTTCCCTACATCCTGAACACACACTCCTCTTCTTCCCTCCACCCTAAACACAACCCCTTCTCTCTCCATCCTAAACACAACACTGCCCCTTCTTCCCTCCACCCTAAACACACACTCACCTTCTTCCCTCCACCCTTATCACACACTCCCCTTCTTCCCTCCACCTAAAGATACACTGTCTCCTTCTTCCCTCCACCCTAAACACACACTCCCCTTCTTCCCGCCACCCGAAATGCACTCCCCCTTCTTCCTCCACCTAAATACACACTCCCTTCTTCCTCCACCCTAATCACACACTCCCCTTCTTCCCTCCACCTAAATACACACTCATCTTCTTCCCTCCTCCATAATCAGACACTCCGCTTCTTCTCTCCACCCTAAACACACACTCCCATTCTTGCCTCCACCTAAATACAAACTCCCACTCTTCCCTCCACCCTAAACACACTCCCCATCTTCGCTCCACCCTAAACACACACTCCTCTTCTTCCCTACTCCTCAACACACACACCCCTTCTTCCCTCCATCCTAAACACAAACTCCCTTCTTCTCTCCACCTAAATACACACTCCCCTTCTTCCCTCCACCTAAACACACACTCCCCTTCTTCCCTCCTCCTAAACACACATTCCCCATCTTCCGTCCACACTAAACACACTTCCCTTCTTCCCTCCACTCTAAACACGCACTCCCCTTCTTCCCTCCTGCTAAACACACTCCCCTTCTTCCCTCCACCCTAACGCACACTCACCTTCTTCCCTACACCCTGAACAGACACACCCCTCTTCCCTCCACCCTATACACAATCTCCCCTTCTTCCCTCCATCCTAAACACACACTCCGCTTCTTGCCTCCACCCTAAACACACATTCCCCTTTTTCCCTTCACCTAAACACACTCCCCTTTTTCCCTCCACGCTAAACACACACTCCCGTTCTTCCCTCCACCCTAAATACACACTCCCTTTTTTCCCTCCACCTAAACACAAACTCCCTTCTCTGCTCCACCTTAAACACACACTCCCCTTCTTCCCTCCACCCTAAACACACACTCCGCTTCTTCCCTGCTTCTAAACACACGGTCCCCTTCTTCCCTCCTCCTAAATACACACTCCACTTCTTCCCTCCACCCTAAACACACTCCCCTTCTTCCCTCCATCCTAAACACACACTCCCCTTCTTCCCCTCCACCCTAAACACACACTCCCCTTCTTCCCTCCACCCTAATCACACACTCCCCCTTCTTCCCTCCACCCTAAACACACACTCCCCTTCTTCCCTCCACCATAAACACACTCCCCTTCTTCCCTCCACCCTAAACACACACTTCCCCTTCTTCCCTCCACCCTAAACACACACTCCCCTTCTTCCTCAACATAACGATACACTCCCCTTCTTCCCTCCACCCTAAACACACTCCCCTTCTTCCCTCCACCCTAAACACACACTCCCCTTCTTCCCTCCACCCTAAACACACACTCCCCTTCTTCCCACCACCCTAACACACACACTCACCTTCTTCCCTACACACTGAACACACACTCCGTTCTTCCCTCCACCTGAACACACACTCCCCTTCTTCTCTCCTCCTAAACACACTCCCCTTCTTCCCTCCATCCTAAACACACACTCCCCTTCTTCCCTCCTCCCTAAACACACACTCCCCTTCTTCCCTCCACCCTAAACACACACTCCCCTTCTTCCCTCCACCAGAAACACACTCCCCATCTTCGCTCCACCCTAAACACACACTCCCATTGTTGCCTCCACCTAAATACACACTCCCCTTCTTCCTCCACCCTAAACACACTCCCCATCTTCGCTCCACCCTAAACACACACTCCCCTTCTTCCCTCCTCCTAAACACACACACCCCTTCTTCCCTCCACCGGAAACACACACTCCCCTTCTTCCCTCCACCCTAAACACACACTCCCCTTCTTCCCTCCACCATACAAACACACTCCCTTCTTCCCTCCACCTAAACACACACTCACCTTGTTCCTCCACCCTAAACACACACTCCCCTTCTTCCTCCATCCTATACACACACTCCCCGTCTTCCCTACATCCTGAACACACACTCCCCTTTTTCCTCCACCCTAAACACAACCCCTTCTTCTCTCCATCCTAAACTCACACTCCCCTTCTTCCCACCACCCTAAACACACACTCACCTTCTTCCCACCACCCTTATCACACACTCCCCTTCTTCCCTCCACCTAAAGATACACTGCCTTCTTCCCTCCACCCTAAACACACCACTCCCCTTCTTCCCGCCACCCGAAATGCACTCCCCTTCGTCCCTCCACCTAAACACACACTCCCTTCTTCCCTCCACCCTAATCACACATTCCCCTTCTTCTCTGCACCCTAAACACACACTCCCATTCTTCCCTCCACCTAAATACACACTCCCCTTCTTCCCTCCACCCTAAACACACTCCCCATCTTCGCTCCACCCTAAAGACACACTCCCCTTCTTCCCTCCACCCCAGACACACACTCCGCTTCTTCCCTCCTTCTAAACACACAGTCCCCTTCTTCCTCCACCCTAAACACATACTCCCCTTCTTCCCTCCACCCTAAAACACACTCCACTTCTTCCCTCTACCTAAACACACACTCCACTTCTTCCCTCCACCTAAACACACACTCCCCTTCTTTGCCTCCACCCGAAACACACACCACTTCTTCCTTCCGCCTAAACACACTCCCCTTCTTCCCTCCACCCTAAACACACACTCCCCTTCTTCTCTCCACCCTAAACACACACTCCCATTGTTGCCTCCACCTAAATACACACTCCCCTTCTTCCCTCCAACCTAAACACACTCCCCTTCTTCCCTCCACGCTAAACAAACTCCCCTTCTTCCCTCCAAATAAACACACACGCCCTTCTTCCGTCCACCCTAATCACACACTCCCCTTCTTCCCTCCACCCTAAACACACACTCCCCTTCTTCCCTCCACCAGAAACAACACTCCCCATCTTCGCTCCACCCTAAACACACACACCCATTGTTGCCTCCACCTAAATACACACTCCACTTCTTCCCTCCACCCTAAACACACTCCCCATCTTCGCTCCACCCTAAACACACACTCCCCTTCTTCCTCCTCCTAAACACACACACCCCTTCTTCCCTCCACCCTAAACACACACTCCCCTTCTTCCCTCCACCCTATAGACACACTCCCCTTCTTCCCTACATCCTGAACACACACTCCTCTTCTTCCCTCCACCCTAAACACAACCCCTTCTTCTCTCCATCCTAAACACACACTCCCCTTCTTCCATCCACCCTAAACACACACTCACTTTCTTCCCTCCACCCTTATCACACACTCCCCTTCTTCCCTCCACCTAAAGATACACTGCCCTTCTTCCCTCCACCCTAAACACACACTCCCCTTCTTCCCGCCACCCGAAATGCACTCCCCTTCTTCCCTCCACCTAAATACACACTCCCCTTCTTCCCTCCACCCTAATCACACACTCCCCTTCTTCCCTCCACCTAAATACACACTCCCCTTCTTCCCTCCTCCATAATCAGACACTCCGCTTCTTCTCTCCACACTAAACACACACTCCCATTCTTGCCTCCACCTAAATACAAACTCCCACTCTTCCCTCCACCCTAAACACACTCCACATCTTCGCTCCACCCTAAACACACACTCCCCTTCTTCCCTACTCCTCAACACACACACCCCTTCTTCCCTCCATCCTAAACACAAACTCCCCTTCTTCTCTCCACCTAAATACACACTCCCCTTCTTCCCTCCACCTAAACACACACTCCCCTTCGTCCCTCCTCCTAAACACACATTCCCCATCTTCCGTCCACACAAAACACACTTCCCTTCTTCCCTCCACTCTAAACACGCACTCCCCTTCTTCCCTCCTGCTAAACACACTCCCCTTCTTCCCTCCACCCTAACGCACACTCACCTTCTTCCCTACACCCTGAACACACACACCCCTCTTCCCTCCACCCTATACACAATCTCCCCTTCTTCCCTCCATCCTAAACACACACTCCGCTTCTTGCCTCCACCCTAAACACACATTCCCCTTTTTCCCTTCACCTAAACACACTCCCCTTTTTCCCTCCACGCTAAACACACACTCCCGTTCTTCCCTCCACCCTAAATAGACACTCCCTTTTTTCCCTCCACCTAAACAAAAACTCCCCTTCTCTGCTCCACCTTAAACACACACTCCCCTTCTTCCCTCCACCCTAAACACACACTCCGCTTCTTCCCTGCTTCTAAACACACGGTCCCCTTCTTCTCTCCTCCTAAATACACACTCCACTTCTTCCCTCCACCCTAAACACACTCCCCTTCTTCCCTCCATCCTAAACACACACTCCCCTTCTTCCCTCCACCCTAAACACACACTCCCCTTCTTCCCTCCACCCTAATCACACACTCCCCTTCTTCCCTCCACCCTAAACACACACTCCCCTTCTTCCCTCCACCATAAACACACTCCCCTTCTTCCCTCCACCATAAACACACACTCCCCTTCTTCCCTGCACCCTAAACACACACTCCCCTTCTTCCCTCCACCCTAAACACACACTCCCCTTCTTCCCTCCACCCTAAACACACACTCCCCTTCTTCCCTCAACATAACGATACACTCCCCTTCTTCCCTCCACCCTAAACACACTCCCCTTCTTCCCTCCACCCTAAACACACACTCCCCTTCTTCCCTCCACCCTAAACACACAATCCCCTTCTTCCCTCCACCCTAAACACACACTCCCCTTCTTCCCACCACCCTAACACACACTCACCTTCTTCCCTACACACTGAACACACACTCCCGTTCTTCCCTCCACCTGAACACACACTCCCCTTCTTCTCTCCTCCTAAACACACTCCCCTTCTTCCCTCCATCCTAAACACACACTCCCCTTCTTCCCTCCTCCCTAAACAGACACTCCCCTTCTTCCCTCCACCCTAATCACACACTCCCCTTCTTCCCTCCACCCTAAACACACACTCCCCTTCTTCCCTCCACCAGAAACACACTCCCCATCTTCGCTCCACCCTAAACACACACTCCCATTGTTGCCTCCACCTAAATACACACTCCACTTCTTCCCTCCACCCTAAACACACTCCCCATCTTCGCTCCACCCTAAACACACACTCCCCTTCTTCCCTCCTCCTAAACACACACACCCCTTCTTCCCTCCACCGGAAACACAAACTCCCCTTCTTCCCTCCACCCTAAACACACTGCCCTTCTTCCCTCCAAATAAACACACACGCCCTTCTTCCCTCCACCCTAAACACACACTCCCCTTCTTCCCTCCACCATACAAACACACTCCCCTTCTTCCCTCCACCTAAACACACACTCACCTTGTTCCCTCCACCCTAAACACACACTCCCCTTCTTCCCTCCACCCTATACACACACTCCCCTTCTTCCCTACATCCTGAACACACACTCCCCTTCTTCCCTCCACCCTAAACACAACCCCTTCTTCTCTCCATCCTAAACTCACACTCCCCTTCTTCCCTCCACCCTAAACACACACTCACCTTCTTCCCTCCACCCTTATCACACACTCCCCTTCTTCCCTCCACCTAAAGATACAGTGCCCTTCTTCCCTCCACCCTAAACACACACTCCCCTTCTTCCCGCCACCCGAAATGCACTCCCCTTCGTCCCTCCACCTAAATACACACTCCCCTTCTTCCCTCCACCCTAATCACACATTCCCCTTCTTCTCTCCACCCTAAACACACACTCCCATTCTTCCCTCCACCTAAATACACACTCCCCTTCTTCCCTCCACCCTAAACACACTCCCCATCTTCGCTCCACCCTAAACACACACTCCCCTTCTTCCCTCCACACTAAACAGACACTCCCCTTCTGCCCTCCTCCCTAATCACACACTCCCCTTCTTCCCTCCACCCTAAACATACACTCCCCTTCTTCCCTCCACCATAAACACACTCCCTTCTTCCCTCCACCCTAATCACACATTCCCCTTCTTCTCTCCACCCTAAACACACACTCCCATTCTTCCCTCCACCCTATAGACACACTCCCCTTCTTCCCTACATCCTGAACACACACTCCTCTTCTTCCCTCCACCCTAAACACAACCCCTTCTTCTCTCCATCCTGAACACACACTCCCCTTCTTCCCTCCACCCTAAACACACACTCACCTTCTTCCCTCCACCCTTATCACACACTCCCCTTCTTCCCTCCACCTAAAGATACACTGTCCTTCTTCCCTCCACCCTAAACACACACTCCCCTTCTTCCCGCCACCCGAAATGCACTCCCCTTCTTCCCTCCACCTAAATACACACTCCCCTTCTTCCCTCCACCCTAATCACACACTCCCCTTCTTCCCTCCACCTAAATACACACTCATCTTCTTCCCTCCTCCATAATCAGACACTCCGCTTCTTCTCTCCACCCTAAACACACACTCCCATTCTTGCCTCCACCTAAATACAAACTCCCACTCTTCCCTCCACCCTAAACACACTCCCCATCTTCGCTCCACCCTAAACACACACTCCTCTTCTTCCCTACTCCTCAACACACACACCCCTTCTTCCCTCCATCCTAAACACAAACTCCCCTTCTTCTCTCCACCTAAATACACACTCCCCTTCTTCCCTCCACCTAAACACACACTCCCCTTCGTCCCTCCTCCTAAACACACATTCCCCATCTTCCGTCCACACAAAACACACTTCCCTTCTTCCCTCCACTCTAAACACGCACTCCCCTTCTTCCCTCCTGCTAAACACACTCCCCTTCTTCCCTCCACCCTAACGCACACTCACTTTCTTCCCTACACCCTGAACAGACACACCCCTCTTCCCTCCACCCTATACACAATCTCCCCTTCTTCCCTCCATCCTAAACACACACTCCGCTTCTTGCCTCCACCCTAAACACACATTCCCCTTTTTCCCTTCACCTAAACACACTCCCCTTTTTCTCTCCACGCTAAACACACACTCCCGTTCTTCCCTCCACCCTAAATACACACTCCCTTTTTTCCCTCCACCTAAACACAACCCCTTCTTCTCTCCATCCTAAACACACACTCCCCTTCTTCCCTCCACCCTAAACACACACTCACCTTCTTCCCTCCACCCTTATCACACACTCCCCTTCTTCCCTCCACCTAAAGATACACTGTCCTTCTTCCCTCCACCCTAAACACACACTCCCCTTCTTCCCGCCACCCGAAATGCACTCCCCTTCTTCCCTCCACCTAAATACACACTCCCCTTCTTCCCTCCACCCTAATCACACACTCCCCTTCTTCCCTCCACCTAAATACACACTCATCTTCTTCCCTCCTCCATAATCAGACACTCCGCTTCTTCTCTCCACCCTAAACACACACTCCCATTCTTGCCTCCACCTAAATACAAACTCCCACTCTTCCCTCCACCCTAAACACACTCCCCATCTTCGCTCCACCCTAAACACACACTCCTCTTCTTCCCTACTCCTCAACACACACACCCCTTCTTCCCTCCATCCTAAACACAAACTCCCCTTCTTCTCTCCACCTAAATACACACTCCCCTTCTTCCCTCCACCTAAACACACACTCCCCTTCTTCCCTCCTCCTAAACACACATTCCCCATCTTCCGTCCACACAAAACACACATCCCTTCTTCCCTCCACTCTAAACACGCACTCCCCTTCTTCCCTCCTGCTAAACACACTCCCCTTCTTCCCTCCACCCTAACGCACACTCACCTTCTTCCCTACACCCTGAACAGACACACCCCTCTTCCCTCCACCCTATACACAATCTACCCTTCTTCCCTCCATCCTAAACACACACTCCGCTTCTTGCCTCCACCCTGAACACACATTCCCCTTTTTCCCTTCACCTAAACACACTCCCCTTTTTCCCTCCACGCTAAACACACACTCCCGTTCTTCCCTCCACCCTAAATACACACTCCCTTTTTTCCCTCCACCTAAACACAAACTCCCCTTCTCTGCTCCACCTTAAACACACACTCCCCTTCTTCCCTCCACCCTAAACACACACTCCGCTTCTTCCCTGCTTCTAAACACACGGTCCCCTTCTACCCTCCTCCTAAATTCACACTCCACTTCTTCCCTCCACCCTAAACACACTCCCCTTCTTCCCTCCATCCTAAACACACACTCCCCTTCTTCCCTCCACCCTAAACACACACTCCCCTTCTTCCCTCCACCCTAATCACACACTCCCCTTCTTCCCTCCACCCTAAACACACACTCCCCTTCTTCCCTCCACCATAAACACACTCCCCTTCTTCCCTCCACCCTAAACACACACTCCCCTTCTTCCCTCCACCCTAAACACACACTCCCCTTCTTCCCTCCACCCTAAACACACACTCCTCTTCTTCCCTCCACCCTAAACACACACTCCCCTTCTTCCCTCCACATAACGATACACTCCCCTTCTTCCCTCCACCCTAAACACACACTCCCCTTCTTCCCTCCACCCTAAACACACACTCCCCTTCTTCCCACCACCCTAACACACACTCACCTTCTTCCCTACACACTGAACACACACTCCCGTTCTTCCCTCCACCTGAACACACACTCCCCTTCTTCTCTCCTCCTAAACACACTCCCCTTCTTCCCTCCATCCTAAACACACACTCCCCTTCTTCCCTCCTCCCTAAACACACACTCCCCTTCTTCCCTCCACCCTAAACACACACTCCCCTTCTTCCCTCCACCAGAAACACACTCCCCATCTTCGCTCCACCCTAAACACACACTCCCATTGTTGCCTCCACCTAAATACACACTCCCCTTCTTCCCTCCACCCTAAACACACTCCCCATCTTCGCTCCACCCTAAACACACACTCCCCTTCTTCCCTCCTCCTAAACACACACACCCCTTCTTCCCTCCACCGGAAACACACACTCCCCTTCTTCCCTCCACCCTAAACACACACTCCCCTTCTTCCCTCCACCATACAAACACACTCCCCTTCTTCCCTCCACCTAAACACACACTCACCTTGTTCCCTCCACCCTAAACACACACTCCCCGTCTTCCCTCCACCCTATACACACACTCCCCGTCTTCCCTACATCCTGAACACACACTCCCCTTTTTCCCTCCACCCTAAACACAACCCCTTCTTCTCTCCATCCTAAACTCACACTCCCCTTCTTCCCTCCACCCTAAACACACACTCACCTTCTTCCCACCACCCTTATCACACACTCCCCTTCTTCCCTCCACCTAAAGATACACTGCCCTTCTTCCCTCCACCCTAAACACACACTCCCCTTCTTCCCGCCACCCGAAATGCACTCCCCTTCGTCCCTCCACCTAAACACACACTCCCCTTCTTCCCTCCACCCTAATCACACATTCCCCTTCTTCTCTGCACCCTAAACACACACTCCCATTCTTCCCTCCACCTAAATACACACTCCCCTTCTTCCCTCCACCCTAAACACACTCCCCATCTTCGCTCCACCCTAAACACACACTCCCCTTCTTCCCTCCACCCCAGACACACACTCCGCTTCTTCCCTCCTTCTAAACACACAGTCCCCTTCTTCCCTCCACCCTAAACACATACTCCCCTTCTTCCCTCCACCCTAAACACACTCCACTTCTTCCCTCTACCTAAACACACACTCCACTTCTTCCCTCCACCTAAACACACACTCCCCTTCTTGCCTCCACCCGAAACACACACCACTTCTTCCTTCCGCCCTAAACACACTCCCCTTCTTCCCTCCACCCTAAACACACACTCCCCTTCTTCTCTCCACCCTAAACACACACTCCCATTGTTGCCTCCACCTAAATACACACTCCCCTTCTTCCCTCCAACCTAAACACACTCCCCTTCTTCCCTCCACGCTAAACACACTCCCCTTCTTCCCTCCAAATAAACACACACGCCCTTCTTCCGTCCACCGTAAACACACACTCCCCTTCTTCCCTCCACCCTAAACACACACTCCACTTCTTCCCTCCACCCTATAGACACACTCCCCTTCTTCCCTACATCCTGAACACACACTCCTCTTCTTCCCTCCACCCTAAACACAACCCCTTCTTCTCTCCATCCTAAACACACACTCCCCTTCTTCCATCCACCCTAAACACACACTCACTTTCTTCCCTCCACCCTTATCACACACTCCCCTTCTTCCCTCCACCTAAAGATACACTGCCCTTCTTCCCTCCACCCTAAACACACACTCCCCTTCTTCCCGCCACCCGAAATGCACTCCCCTTCTTCCCTCCACCTAAATACACACTCCCCTTCTTCCCTCCACCCTAATCACACACTCCCCTTCTTCCCTCCACCTAAATACACACTCCCCTTCTTCCCTCCTCCATAATCAGACACTCCGCTTCTTCTCTCCACACTAAACACACACTCCCATTCTTGCCTCCACCTAAATACAAACTCCCACTCTTCCCTCCACCCTAAACACACTCCCCATCTTCGCTCCACCCTAAACACACACTCCCCTTCTTCCCTACTCCTCAACACACACACCCCTTCTTCCCTCCACCCTAAACACACACTCCCCTTCTTCCCTCCACCCTAATCACACACTCCCCTTCTTCCCTCCACCCTAAACACACACTCCCCTTCTTCCCTCCACCATAAACACACTCCCCTTCTTCCCTCCACCCTAAACACACACTCCCCTTCTTCCCTCCACCCTAAACACACACTCCCCTTCTTCCCTCCACCCTAAACACACACTCCTCTTCTTCCCTCCACCCTAAACACACACTCCCCTTCTTCCCTCCACATAACGATACACTCCCCTTCTTCCCTCCACCCTAAACACACACTCCCCTTCTTCCCTCCACCCTAAACACACACTCCCCTTCTTCCCACCACCCTAACACACACTCACCTTCTTCCCTACACACTGAACACACACTCCCGTTCTTCCCTCCACCTGAACACACACTCCCCTTCTTCTCTCCTCCTAAACACACTCCCCTTCTTCCCTCCATCCTAAACACACACTCCCCTTCTTCCCTCCTCCCTAAACACACACTCCCCTTCTTCCCTCCACCCTAAACACACACTCCCCTTCTTCCCTCCACCAGAAACACACTCCCCATCTTCGCTCCACCCTAAACACACACTCCCATTGTTGCCTCCACCTAAATACACACTCCCCTTCTTCCCTCCACCCTAAACACACTCCCCATCTTCGCTCCACCCTAAACACACACTCCCCTTCTTCCCTCCTCCTAAACACACACACCCCTTCTTCCCTCCACCGGAAACACACACTCCCCTTCTTCCCTCCACCCTAAACACACACTCCCCTTCTTCCCTCCACCATACAAACACACTCCCCTTCTTCCCTCCACCTAAACACACACTCACCTTGTTCCCTCCACCCTAAACACACACTCCCCTTCTTCCCTCCACCCTATACACACACTCCCCGTCTTCCCTACATCCTGAACACACACTCCCCTTTTTCCCTCCACCCTAAACACAACCCCTTCTTCTCTCCATCCTAAACTCACACTCCCCTTCTTCCCTCCACCCTAAACACACACTCACCTTCTTCCCACCACCCTTATCACACACTCCCCTTCTTCCCTCCACCTAAAGATACACTGCCCTTCTTCCCTCCACCCTAAACACACACTCCCCTTCTTCCCGCGACCCGAAATGCACTCCCCTTCGTCCCTCCACCTAAACACACACTCCCCTTCTTCCCTCCACCCTAATCACACATTCCCCTTCTTCTCTGCACCCTAAACACACACTCCCATTCTTCCCTCCACCTAAATACACACTCCCCTTCTTCCCTCCACCCTAAACACACTCCCCATCTTCGCTCCACCCTAAACACACACTCCCCTTCTTCCCTCCACCCCAGACACACACTCCGCTTCTTCCCTCCTTCTAAACACACAGTCCCCTTCTTCCCTCCACCCTAAACACATACTCCCCTTCTTCCCTCCACCCTAAACACACTCCACTTCTTCCCTCTACCTAAACACACACTCCACTTCTTCCCTCCACCTAAACACACACTCCCCTTCTTGCCTCCACCCGAAACACACACCACTTCTTCCTTCCGCCCTAAACACACTCCCCTTCTTCCCTCCACCCTAAACACACACTCCCCTTCTTCTCTCCACCCTAAACACACACTCCCATTGTTGCCTCCACCTAAATACACACTCCCCTTCTTCCCTCCAACCTAAACACACTCCCCTTCTTCCCTCCACGCGAAACACACACCCCTTCTTCCCTCCAAATAAACACACACGCCCTTCTTCCGTCCACCGTAAACACACACTCCCCTTCTTCCCTCCACCCTAAACACACACTCCACTTCTTCCCTCCACCCTATAGACACACTCCCCTTCTTCCCTACATCCTGAACACACACTCCTCTTCTTCCCTCCACCCTAAACACAACCCCTTCTTCTCTCCATCCTAAACACACACTCCCCTTCTTCCATCCACCCTAAACACACACTCACTTTCTTCCCTCCACCCTTATCACACACTCCCCTTCTTCCCTCCACCTAAAGATACACTGCCCTTCTTCCCTCCACCCTAAACACACACTCCCCTTCTTCCCGCCACCCGAAATGCACTCCCCTTCTTCCCTCCACCTAAATACACACTCCCCTTCTTCCCTCCACCCTAATCACACACTCCCCTTCTTCCCTCCACCTAAATACACACTCCCCTTCTTCCCTCCTCCATAATCAGACACTCCGCTTCTTCTCTCCACACTAAACACACACTCCCATTCTTGCCTCCACCTAAATACAAACTCCCACTCTTCCCTCCACCCTAAACACACTCCCCATCTTCGCTCCACCCTAAACACACACTCCCCTTCTTCCCTACTCCTCAACACACACACCCCTTCTTCCCTCCACCCTAAACACACACTCCCCTTCTTCCCTCCACCCTAAACACACACTCCCCTTCTTCCCTCCACCCTAAACACACACTCCCCTTCTTCCCTCCACCCTAAACACACACTCCCCTTCTTCCCTCCACCCTAAACACACACTCCCCTTCTTCCCTCCACCCTAAACACACACTCCCCTTCTTCCCTCAACATAACGATACACTCCCCTTCTTCCCTCCACCCTAAACACACTCCCCTTCTTCCCTCCACCCTAAACACACACTCCCCTTCTTCCCTCCACCTAAATACACACTCATCTTCTTCCCTCCTCCATAATCAGACACTCCGCTTCTTCTCTCCACCCTAAACACACACTCCCATTCTTGCCTCCACCTAAATACAAACTCCCACTCTTCCCTCCACCCTAAACACACTCCCCATCTTCGCTCCACCCTAAACACACACTCCTCTTCTTCCCTACTCCTCAACACACACACCCCTTCTTCTCTCCATCCTAAACACAAACTCCCCTTCTTCTCTCCACCTAAATACACACTCCCCTTCTTCCCTCCACCTAAACACACACTCCCCTTCGTCCCTCCTCCTAAACACACATTCCCCATCTTCCGTCCACACAAAACACACTTCCCTTCTTCCCTCCACTCTAAACACGCACTCCCCTTCTTCCCTCCTGCTAAACACACTCCCCTTCTTCCCTCCACCCTAACGCACACTCACCTTCTTCCCTACACCCTGAACAGACACACCCCTCTTCCCTCCACCCTATACACAATCTCCCCTTCTTCCCTCCATCCTAAACACACACTCCGCTTCTTGCCTCCACCCTAAACACACATTCCCCTTTTTCCCTTCACCTAAACACACTCCCCTTTTTCCCTCCACGCTAAACACACACTCCCGTTCTTCCCTCCACCCTAAATACACACTCCCTTTTTTCCCTCCACCTAAACACAAACTCCCCTTCTCTGCTCCACCTTAAACACACACTCCCCTTCTTCCCTCCACCCTAAACACACACTCCGCTTCTTCCCTGCTTCTAAACACACGGTCCCCTTCTTCCCTCCTCCTAAATACACACTCCACTTCTTCCCTCCACCCTAAACACACTCCCCTTCTTCCCTCCATCCTAAACACACACTCCCCTTCTTCCCTCCACCCTAAACACACACTCCCCTTCTTCCCTCCACCCTAATCACACACTCCCCTTCTTCCCTCCACCCTAAACACACACTCCCCTTCTTCCCTCCACCATAAACACACTCCCCTTCTTCCCTCCACCCTAAACACACACTCCCCTTCTTCCCTCCACCCTAAACACACACTCCCCTTCTTCCCTCCACCCTAAACACACACTCCTCTTCTTCCCTCCACCCTAAACACACACTCCCCTTCTTCCCTCCACATAACGATACACTCCCCTTCTTCCCTCCACCCTAAACACACTCCCCTTCTTCCCTCCACCCTAAACACACACACCCCTTCTTCCCTCCACCCTAAACACACACTCCCCTTCTTCCCACCACCCTAACACACACTCACCTTCTTCCCTACACACTGAACACACACTCCCGTTCTTCCCTCCACCTGAACACACACTCCCCTTCTTCTCTCCTCCTAAACACACTCCCCTTCTTCCCTCCATCCTAAACACACACTCCCCTTCTTCCCTCCTCCCTAAACACACACTCCCCTTCTTCCCTCCACCCTAAACACACACTCCCCTTCTTCCCTCCACCAGAAACACACTCCCCATCTTCGCTCCACCCTAAACACACACTCCCATTGTTGCCTCCACCTAAATACACACTCCCCTTCTTCCCTCCACCCTAACACACTCCCATTCTTCGCTCCACCCTAAACACACACTCCCCTTCTTCCCACCACCCTAACACACACTCACCTTCTTCCCTACACACTGAACACACACTCCCGTTCTTCCTCCACCTGAACACACACTCCCCTTCTTCTCTCCTCCTAAACACACTCCCTTCTTCCCTCCATTCCTAAACACACACTCCCCTTCTTCCCTCCTCCCTAAACAGACACTCCCCTTCTTCCCTCCACCCTAATCACACACTCCCCTTCTTCCCTCCACCCTAAACACACACTCCCCTTCTTCCCTCCACCAGAAACACACTCCCCATCTTCGCTCCAACCCTAAACACACACTCCCATTGTTGCCTCCACCTAAATACACACTCCACTTCTTCCCTCCACCCTAAACACACTCCCCATCTTCGCTCCACCCTAAACACACACTCCCTTCTTCCTCCTCCTAAACACACACACCCCTTCTTCCCTCCACCGGAAACACACACTCCCCTTCTTCCCTCCACCCTAAACACACTGCCCTTCTTCCCTCCAAATAAAACACACACTCACCTTGTTCCCTCCACCCTAAACACACACTCCCCTTCTTCCCTCCACCCTATACACACACTCCCCCTTCTTCCCTACATCCTGAACACACACTCCCCTTCTTCCCTCCACCCTAAACACAACCCCTTCTTCTCTCCATCCTAAACTCACACTCCCCTTCTTCCCTCCACCCTAAACACACACTCACCTTCTTCCCTCCACCCTTATCACACACATCCCCTTCTTCCCTCCACCTAAAGATACAGTGCCCTTCTTCCCTCCACCCTAAACACACACTCCCCTTCTTCCCGCCACCCGAAATGCACTCCCTTCGTCCCTCCACCTAAATACACACTCCCCTTCTTCCCTCCACCCTAATCACACATTCCCCTTCTTCTCTCCACCCTAAACACACACTCCCATTCTTCCTCCACCTAAATACACACTCCCCTTCTTCCCTCCACCCTAAACACACTCCCCATCTTCGCTCCACCCTAAACACACACTCCCCCTTCTTCCCTCCACACTAAACAGACACTCCCCTTCTGCCCTCCTCCCTAATCACACACTCCCCTTCTTCCCTCCACCCTAAACATACACTCCCCTTCTTCCCTCCACCATAAACACACTCCCTCTTCCCTCCACCCTAATCACACATTCCCTTCTTCTCTCCACCCTAAACACACACTCCCATTCTTCCCTCCACCCTATAGACACACTCCCCTTCTTCCCTACATCCTGAACACACACTCCTCTTCTTCCCTCCACCCTAAACACAACCCCTTCTTCTCTCCATCCTGAACACACACTCCCCTTCTTCCCTCCACCCTAAACACACACTCACCTTCTTCCCTCCACCCTTATCACACACTCCCCTTCTTCCCTCCACCTAAAGATACACTGTCCTTCTTCCCTCCACCCTAAACACACACTCCCCTTCTTCCCGCCACCCGAAATGCACTCCCCTTCTTCCTCCACCTAAATACACACTCCCCTTCTTCCCTCCACCCTAATCACACACTCCCCTTCTTCCCTCCACCTAAATACACACTCATCTTCTTCCCTCCTCCATAATCAGACACTCCGCTTCGTCTCTCCACCCTAAACACACACTCCCATTCTTGCCTCCACCTAAATACAAACTCCCAACTCTTCCCTCCACCCTAAACACACTCCCCATCTTCGCTCCACCCTAAACACACACTCCTCTTCTTCCCATACTCCTCAACACACACACCCCTTCTTCTCTCCATCCTAAACACAAACTCCCCTTCTTCTCTCCACCTAAATACACACTCCCCTTCTTCCCTCCACTAAACACACACTCCCCTTCGTCCCTCCTCCTAAACACACATTCCCCATCTTCCGTCCACACAAAACACACTTCCCTTCTTCCCTCCACTCTAAACACGCACTCCCCTTCTTCCCTCCTGCTACAACACACTCCCCTTCTTCCCTCCACCCTAACGCACACTCACCTTCTTCCCTACACCCTGAACAGACACACCCCTCTTCCCTCCACCCTATACACAATCTCCCCTTCTTCCCTCCATCCTAAACACACACTCCGCTTCTTGCCTCCACCCTAAACACACATTCCCCTTTTTCCCTTCACCTAAACACACTCCCCTTTTTCCCTCCACGCTAAACACACACTCCCCGTTCTTCCCTCCACCCTAAATACACACTCCCTTTTTTCCCTCCACCTAAACACAAACTCCCCTTCTCTGCTCCACCTTAAACACACACTCCCCTTCTTCCCTCCACCCTAAACACACACTCCGCTTCTTCCCTGCTTCTAAACACACGGGTCCCCTTCTTCCCTCCTCCTAAATACACACTCCACTTCTTCCCTCCACCCTAAACACTCCCCTTCTTCCCTCCATCCTAAACACACACTCCCCTTCTTCCCTCCACCCTAAACACACACTCCCCTTCTTCCCTCCACCCTAATCACACACTCCCCTTCTTCCCTCCACCCTAAACACACACTCCCCTTCTTCCCTCCACCATAAACACACTCCCCTTCTTCCCTCCACCCTAAACACACACTCCCCTTCTTCCCTCCACCCTAAACACACACTCCCCTTCTTCCCTCCACCCTAAACACACACTCCTCTTCTTCCCTCCACCCTAAACACACACTCCCCTTCTTCCCTCCACATAACGATACACTCCCCTTCTTCCCTCCACCCTAAACACACTCCCCTTCTTCCCTCCACCCTAAACACACACTCCCCTTCTTCCCTCCACCCTAAACACACACTCCCCTTCTTCCCACCACCCTAACACACACTCACCTTCTTCCCTACACACTGAACACACACTCCCGTTCTTCCCTCCACCTGAACACACACTCCCCTTCTTCTCTCCTCCTAAACACACTCCCCTTCTTCCCTCCATCCTAAACACACACTCCCCTTCTTCCCTCCTCCCTAAACACACCACTCCCCTTCTTCCCCTCCACCCTAAACACACACTCCCCTTCTTCCCTCCACCAGAAACACACTCCCCATCTTCGCTCCACCCTAAACACACACTCCCATTGTTGCCTCCACCTAAATACACACTCCCCTTCTTCCCTCCACCCTAAACACACTCCCATCTTCGCTCCACCCTAAACACACACTCCCCTTCTTCCCTCCTCCTAAACACACACACCCCTTCTTCCCTCCACCGGAAACACACACTCCCCTTCTTCCCTCCACCCTAAACACACACTCCCCTTCTTCCCTCCACCATACAAACACACTCCCCTTCTTCCCTCCACCTAAACACACACTCACCTTGTTCCCTCCACCCTAAACACACACTCCCCTTCTTCCCTCCACCCTATACACACACTCCCCTTCTTCCCTACATCCTGAACACACACTCCCCTTTTTCCCTCCACCCTAAACACAACCCCTTCTTCTCTCCATCCTAAACTCACACTCCCCTTCTTCCCTCCACCCTAAACACACACTCACCTTCTTCCCACCACCCTTATCACACACTCCCCTTCTTCCCTCCACCTAAAGATACACTGCCCTTCTTCCCTCCACCCTAAACACACACTCCCCTTCTTCCCGCCACCCGAAATGCACTCCCCTTCGTCCCTCCACCTAAACACACACTCCCCTTCTTCCTCCACCCTAATCACACATTCCCCTTCTTCTCTGCACCCTAAACACACACTCCCATACTTCCCTCCACCTAAATACACACTCCCCTTCTTCCCTCCACCCTAAACACACTCCCCATCTTCGCTCCACCCTAAACACACACTCCCCTTCTTCCCTCCACCCCAGACACACACTCCGCTTCTTCCCTCCTTCTAAACACACAGTCCCCTTCTTCCCTCCACCCTAAACACATACTCCCCTTCTTCCCTCCACCCTAAACACACTCCACTTCTTCCCTCTACCTAAACACACACTCCACTTCTTCCCTCCACCTAAACACACACTCCCCCTTCTTGCCTCCACCCGAAACACACACCACTTCTTCCTTCCGCCCTAAACACACTCCCCTTCTTTCCCTCCACCCTAAACACACACTCCCCTTCTTCTCTCCACCCTAAACACACACTCCCATTGTTGCCTCCACCTAAATACACACTCCCCTTCTTCCCTCCAACCTAAACACACTCCCCTTCTTCCCTCCACGCTAACACACTCCCCTTCTTCCTCCAAATAAACACACACGCCCTTCTTCCGTCCACCCTAAACACACACTCCCCTTCTTCCCTCCACCCTAAACACACACTCCCCTTCTTCCCTCCACCCTATAGACACACTCCCCTTCTTCCCTACATCCCTGAACACACACTCCTCTTCTTCCCTCCACCCTAAACACACACTCACTTTCTTCCCTCCACCCTTATCACACACTCCCCTTCTTCCCTCCACCTAAAGATACACTGCCTTCTTCCCTCCACCCTAAACACACACTCCCCTTCTTCCCGCCACCCGAAATGCACTCCCCTTCTTCCCTCCACCTAAATACACACTCCCCTTCTTCCTCCACCCTAATCACACACTCCCCTTCTTCCCTCCACCTAAATACACACTCCCCTTCTTCCCTCCTCCATAATCAGACACTCCGCTTCTTCTCTCCCACCCTAAGCCCACACTCCCATTCTTGCCTCCACCTAAATACAAACTCCCACTCTTCCCTCCACCCTAAACACACTCCCCATCTTCGCTCCACCCTAAACACACACTCCCCTTCTTCCCTACTCCTCAACACACACACCCCTTCTTCCCTCCATCCTAAACACAAACTCCCCTTCTTCTCTCCACCTAAATACACACTCCCCTTCTTCCCTCCACCTAAACACACACTCCCCTTCGTCCCTCCTCCTAAACACACATTCCCCATCTTCCGTCCACACAAAACACACTTCCCTTCTTCCCTCCACTCTAAACACGCCACTCCCCTTCTTCCCTCCTGCTAAACACACTCCCCTTCTTCCCTCCACCCTAACGCACACTCACCTTCTTCCCTACACCCTGAACAGACACACCCCTCTTCCCTCCACCCTATACACAATCTCCCCTTCTTCCCTCCATCCTAAACACACACTCCGCTTCTTGCCTCCACCCTAAACACACATTCCCCTTTTTCCCTTCACCTAAACACACTCCCCTTTTTCCCTCCACGCTAAACACACACTCCCGTTCTTCCTCCACCCTAAATAGGACACTCCCTTTTTTCCCTCCACCTAAACAAAAACTCCCCTTCTCTGCTCCACCTTAAACACACACTCCCCTTCTTCCCTCCACCCTAAACACACACTCCGCTTCTTCCCTGCTTCTAAACACACGGTCCCCTTCTTCTCTCCTCCTAAATACACACTCCACTTCTTCCCTCCACCCTAAACACACTCCCCTTCTTCCCTCCATCCTAAACACACACTCCCCTTCTTCCCTCCACCCCTAAACACACACTCCCCTTCTTCCCTCCACCCTAATGCACACACTCCCCTTCTTCCCTCCACCCTAAACACACACTCCCCTTCTTCCCTCCACCATAAACACACTCCCCTTCTTCCCTCCACCCTAAATACACACTCCCCTTCTTCACTCCACCCTAAACACACACTCCCTTCTTCCCTCCACCCTAAACACACACTCCCCTTCTTCCCTCCACCCTAAACACACACTCCCCTTCTTCCCTCAACATAACGATACACTCCCCTTCTTCCCTCCACCCTAAACACACTCCCCTTCTTCCCTCCACCCTAAACACACACTCCCCTTCTTCCCTCCACCCTAAACACACACTCCCCTTCTTCCCACCACCCTAACACACACTCACCTTCTTCCCTACACACTGAACACACACTCCGTTCTTCCCTCCACCTGGAACACACACTCCCCTTCTTCTCTCCGCCTAAACACACTCCCCTTCTTCCCTCCATCCTAAACACACACTCCCCTTCTTCCCTCCTCCCTAAACAGACACTCCCCTTCTTCCCTCCACCCTAATCACACACTCCCCTTCTTCCCTCCACCCTAAACACACACTCCCCTTCTTCCCTCCACCAGAAACACACTCCCCATCTTCGCTCCACCCTAAACACACACTCCCATTGTTGCCTCCACCTAAATACACACTCCACTTCTTCCCTCCACCCTGAACACACTCCCCATCTTCGCTCCACCCTAAACACACACTCCGCTTCTTCCCTCCTCCTAAACACACACGCCCTTCTTCCTCCACCGGAAACACACACTCCCCCTTCTCCTCCACCGGAAACACACACTCCCCTTCTTCCCTCCACCCTAAACACACTGCCCTTCTTCCCTCCAAATAAACACACACGCCCTTCTTCCCTCCACTCTAAACACACACTCCCCTTCTTCCCTCCACCATACAAACACACTCCCCTTCTTCCCTCCACCTAAACACACACTCACCTTGTTCCTCCACCCTAAACACACACTCTCCCTTCTTCCCTCCACCCTATACACACACTCCCCTTCTTCCCTACATCCTGAACACACACTTCCCCTTCTTCCCTCCACCCTAAACACAACCCCTTCTTCTCTCCATCCTAAACTCACACTCCCCTTCTTCCCTCCACCCTAAACACACACTCACCTTCTTCCCTCCACCCTTATCACACACTCCCCTCTTCCTCCACCTAAAGATACAGTGCCCTTCTTCCTCCACCCTAAACACACACTCTCCTTCTTCCCGCCACCCGAAATGCACTCCCCTTCGTCCCTCCACCTAAATACACACTCCCCTTCTTCCTCCACCCTAATCACACATTCCCCTTCTTCTCTCACCCTAAACACACACTCCCATTCTTCCCTCCACCCTAAACACACACTCCCCTTCTTCCCTCCACACTAAACAGACACTCCCCTTCTTCCCTCCTCCCTAATCACACACTCCCCTTCTTCCCTCACCCTAAACATACACTCCCCTTCTCCCTCCACCATAAACACACTCCCTTCTTCCCTCCACCCTAAACACACACTCCCCTTCTTCCCTCCACCCTAAACACACACTCCCCTTCTTCCCTCCACCCTGACACACACTCACCTTCTTCCCTACACCCTGAACACACACTCCTGTTCTTTCCTCCACCTGAACACAAACTCCCCTTCTTGCCTCCACCCTAATCACACACTCCCCTTATTCCCTCGACCCTAAACACACTCCCCTTTCTTCCCTCAACCTTAGACACACACTCCCCCTTCTTCTCTCCTCCTAAACACACACTCACCTTCTTCCCTCCACCCTAAGCACACACTCCCCTTCTTCTCTCCTCCTAAACACACACTCCCCTTCTTCTCTGTTCCTGAACACACACTCACCTTCTTTCCTCCAACCTAAACACACTCCCCGTCTTCCATCCATCCTAAACACACACTTCCCTTTTTCCCTCCACCCTAAACACCCACTCCACTTCTTCCGTCCAACCTAATCACACACTCCCCTTCTTCCCTCCACCCAAAATACACACTCCCCTTCTTCCCTCCACCTAAAGATACACTCCCCTACTTCCCTCCACCTAAACACACACTCCCCTTCTCTGCTCCACCCTAAACACACACTCCCCTTCTTCCCTCCACCCTATACACACACTCCCCTTCTTCCCTACATCCTGAACACACACTCCCCTTCTTCCTCCACCCTAAACACAACCCCTTCTTCTCTCCATCCTAAACTCACACTCCCCTTCTTCCCTCCGCCCTAAACACACACTCCCCCTTCATCCCGCCACCCGAAATGCACTCCCCTTCTTCCCTCCACCTAAATACACACTCCCCTTCTTCCCTCTACCCTAATCACACATTCCCCTTCTTCTCTCCACCCTAAACACACACTCCCATTCTTCCCTCCACCTAAATACACACTCCCCTTCTTCCCTCCACCCTAAACACACTCCCGATCTTCGCTGCACCCTAAACACACACTCCCCTTCTTCCCTCCACACTAAACAGACACTCCCCTTCTTCCCTCCACCCTAATCACACACATCCCTTCTTTCCCTCCAACCTAAACACACACTCCCCTTCTCTGCTCCACCCTAAACACACACTCCCCTTCTTCCTCCACCCTAAACACACACTCCGCTTCTTCCCTCCTTCTAAACACACAGTCCCCTTCTTCCCTCCACTCTAACCACACACTCCCCTTCTTCCCTCCTCCCTAAACACACTCCACTTCTTCCCTCCTCCTAAACACACACTCCCCTTCTTGCCTCCACCCGAAACACACACCACTTCTTCCTTCCGCCCTAAACACACTCCCCTTCTTCCCTCCACCCTAAACACACACTCCCCTTCTTCTCTCCACCCTAAACACACACTCCCATTGTTGCCTCCACCTAAATACACACTCCCCTTCTTCCCTCCAACCTAAACACACTCCCCTTCTTCCCTCCACGCTAAACACACTCCCCTTCTTCCCTCCAAATAAACACACACGCCCTTCTTCCGTCCACCCTAAACACACACTCCCCTTCTTCCCTCCACCCTAAACACACACTCCCCTTCTTCCCTCCACCCTATAGACACACTCCCCTTCTTCCCTACATCCTGAACACACACTTCCTCTTCTTCCCTCCACCCTAAACACAACCCCTTCTTTTCTCCAATCCTAAAACACACACTCCCCTTCTTCCATCCACCCTAAACACACACTCACTTTCTTCCCTCCACCCTTATCACACACTCCCCTTCTTCCCTCCACCTAAAGATACACTGCCCTTCTTCCCTCCACCCGAAACACACACTCCCCTTCTTCCGCCACCCGAAATGCACTCCCCTTCTTCCCTCCACCTAAATACACACTCCCCTTCTTCCCTCCACCCTAATCACACACTCCCCTTCTTCCCTCCACCTAAATACACACTCCCCTTCTTCCCTCCTCCATAATCAGACACTCCGCTTCTCTCTCCACCCTAAACACACACTCCCATTCTTGCCTCCACCTAAATACAAACTCCCACTCTTTCCCTCCACCCTAACACACTCCCCCATCTTCGCTCCACCCTAAACACACACTCCCCTTCTTCCCTACTCCTCAACACACACACCCCTTCTTCCCTCCATCCTAAACACAAACTCCCCTTCTTCTCTCCACCTAAATACACACTCCCCTTCTTCCCTCCACCTAAACACACACTCCCCTTCGTCCCTCCTCCTAAACACACATTCCCATCTTCCGTCCACACCAAAACACACTTCCCTTCTTCCCTCCACTCTATACACGCACTCCCTTCTTCCCTCCTGCTAAACACACTCCCCTTCTTCCCTCCACCCTAACGCACACTCACCTTCTTCCCTACACCCTGAACACACACACCCCTCTTCCCTCCACCCTATACACAATCTCCCCTTCTTCCCTCCATCCTAAACACACACTCCGCTTCTGGCCTCCACCCTAAACACACATTCCCCTTTTTCCCTGCACCTAAAACACACTCCCCTTTTTCCCTCCACGCTAAACACACACTCCCGTTCTTCCCTCCACCCTAAATAGACACTCCCTTTTTTCCTCCACCTAAACAAAAACTCCCCTTCTCTGCTCCACCTAAAACACACACTCCCCTTCTTCCTCCACCCTAAACACACACTCCGCTTCTTCCCTGCTTCTAAACACACGGTCCCCTTCTTCTCTCCTCCTAAATACACACTCCACTTCTTCCCTCCACCCTAAACACACTCCCCTTCTTCCCTCCATCCTAAACACACACTCCCCTTCTTCCCTCCACCCTAATCACACACTCCCCTTCTTCCCTCCACCCTAAACACACACTCCCCTTCTTCCCTCCACCATAAACACACTCCCCTTCTTCCCTCCACCCTAAACACACACTCCCCTTCTTCCCTCCACCCTAAACACACACTCCCCTTCTTCCCTCCACCCTAAACACACACTCCCCTTCTTCCCTCCACCCTAAACACACACTCCCCTTCTTCCCTCAACATAACGATACACTCCCCTTCTTCCCTCCACCCTAAACACACTCCCCTTCTTCCCTCCACCCTAAACACACACTCCCCTTCTTCCCTCCACCCTAAACACACACTCCCCTTCTTCCCACCACCCTAACACACACTCACCTTCTTCCCTACACACTGAACACACACTCCCGTTCTTCCCTCCACCTGAACACACACTCCCCTTCTTCTCTCCTCCTAAACACACTCCCCTTCTTCCCTCCATCCTAAACACACACTCCCCTTCTTCCCTCCTCCCTAAACAGACACTCCCCTTCTTCCCTCCACCCTAATCACACACTCCCCTTCTTCCCTCCACCCTAAACACACACTCCCCTTCTTCCCTCCACCAGAAACACACTCCCCATCTTCGCTCCACCCTAAACACACACACCCATTGTTGCCTCCACCTAAATACACACTCCACTTCTTCCCTCCACCCTAAACACACTCCCCATCTTCGCTCCACCCTAAACACACACTCCCCTTCTTCCCTCCTCCTAAACACACACACCCCTTCTTCCCTCCACCCTAAACACACACTCCCCTTCTTCCCTCCACCCTATAGACACACTCCCCTTCTTCCCTACATCCTGAACACACACTCCTCTTCTTCCCTCCACCCTAAACACAACCCCTTCTTCTCTCCATCCTAAACACACACTCCCCTTCTTCCATCCACCCTAAACACACACTCACTTTCTTCCCTCCACCCTTATCACACACTCCCCTTCTTCCCTCCACCTAAAGATACACTGCCCTTCTTCCCTCCACCCTAAACACACACTCCCCTTCTTCCCGCCACCCGAAATGCACTCCCCTTCTTCCCTCCACCTAAATACACACTCCCCTTCTTCCCTCCACCCTAATCACACACTCCCCTTCTTCCCTCCACCTAAATACACACTCCCCTTCTTCCCTCCTCCATAATCAGACACTCCGCTTCTTCTCTCCACCCTAAACACACACTCCCATTCTTGCCTCCACCTAAATACAAACTCCCACTCTTCCCTCCACCCTAAACACACTCCCCATCTTCGCTCCACCCTAAACACACACTCCCCTTCTTCCCTACTCCTCAACATACACACCCCTTCTTCCCTCCATCCTAAACACAAACTCCCCTTCTTCTCTCCACCTAAATACACACTCCCCTTCTTCCCTCCACCTAAACACACACTCCCCTTCGTCCCTCCTCCTAAACACACATTGCCCATCTTCCGTCCACACAAAACACACTTCCCTTCTTCCCTCCACTCTAAACACGCACTCCCCTTCTTCCCTCCTGCTAAACACACTCCCCTTCTTCCCTCCACCCTAACGCACACTCACCTTCTTCCCTACACCCTGAACACACACACCCCTCTTCCCTCCACCCTATACACAATCTCCCCTTCTTCCCTCCATCCTAAACACACACTCCGCTTCTTGCCTCCACCCTAAACACACATTCCCCTTTTTCCCTTCACCTAAACACACTCCCCTTTTTCCCTCCACGCTAAACACACACTCCCGTTCTTCCCTCCACCCTAAATAGACACTCCCTTTTTTCCCTCCACCTAAACAAAAACTCCCCTTCTCTGCTCCACCTTAAACACACACTCCCCTTCTTCCCTCCACCCTAAACACACACTCTGCTTCTTCCCTGCTTCTAAACACACGGTCCCCTTCTTCTCTCCTCCTAAATACACACTCCACTTCTTCCCTCCACCCTAAACACACTCCCCTTCTTCCCTCCATCCTAAACACACACTCCCCTTCTTCCCTCCACCCTAATCACACACTCCCCTTCTTCCCTCCACCCTAAACACACACTCCCCTTCTTCCCTCCACCATAAACACACTCCCCTTCTTCCCTCCACCCTAAACACACACTCCCCTTCTTCCCTCCACCCTAAACACACTCCCCTTCTTCCCTCCACCCTAAACACACACTCCCCTTCTTCCCTCCACCCTAAACACACACTCCCCTTCTTCCCACCACCCTAACACACACTCACCTTCTTCCCTACACACTGAACACACACTCCCGTTCTTCCCTCCACCTGAACACACACTCCCCTTCTTCTCTCCTCCTAAACACACTCCCCTTCTTCCCTCCATCCTAAACACACACTCCCCTTCTTCCCTCCTCCCTAAACAGACACTCCCCTTCTTCCCTCCACCCTAATCACACACTCCCCTTCTTCCCTCCACCCTAAACACACACTCCCCTTCTTCCCTCCACCAGAAACACACTCCCCATCTTCGCTCCACCCTAAACACACACTCCCATTGTTGCCTCCACCTAAATACACACTCCACTTCTTCCCTCCACCCTAAACACACTCCCCATCTTCGCTCCACCCTAAACACACACTCCCCTTCTTCCCTCCTCCTAAACACACACACCCCTTCTTCCCTCCACCGGAAACACACACTCCCCTTCTTCCCTCCGCCCTAAACACACTGCCCTTCTTCCCTCCAAATAAACACACACGCCCTTCTTCCCTCCACCCTAAACACACACTCCCCTTCTTCCTTCCACCATACAAACACACTCCCCTTCTTCCCTCCACCTAAACACACACTCACCTTGTTCCCTCCACCCTAAACACACACTCACCTTCTTCCCTCCACCCTATACACACACTCCCCTTCTTCCCTACATCCTGAACACACACTCCCCTTCTTCCCTCCACCCTAAACACAATCCCTTCTTCTCTCCATCCTAAACTCACACTCCCCTTCTTCCCTCCACCCTAAACACACACTCACCTTCTTCCCTCCACCCTTATCACACACTCCCCTTCTTCCCTCCACCTAAAGATACAGTGCCCTTCTTCCCTCCACCCTAAACACACACTCCCCTTCTTCCCGCCACCCGAAATGCACTCCCCTTCGTCCCTCCACCTAAATACACACTCCCCTTCTTCCCTCCACCCTAATCACACATTCCCCTTCTTCTCTCCACCCTAAACACACACTCCCATTCTTCCCTCCACCTAAATACACACTCCCCTTCTTCCCTCCACCCTAAACACACTCCCCATCTTCGCTCCACCCTAAACACACACTCCCCTTCTTCCCTCCACACTAAACAGACACTCCCCTTCTTCCCTCCTCCCTAATCACACACTCCCCTTCTTCCCTCCACCCTAAACATACACTCCCCTTCTTCCCTCCACCATAAACACACTCCCTTCTTCCCTCCACCCTAAACACACACTCCCCTTCTTCCCTCCACCCTAAACACACACTCCCCTTCTTCCCTCCACCCTGACACACACTCACCTTCTTCCCTACACCCTGAACACACACTCCTGTTCTTTCCTCCACCTGAACACAAACTCCCCTTCTTGCCTCCACCCTAAACACACTCTCCTTCTTCCTTCCACCCTAAGCACACTCCCCTTATTCCCTCGACCCTAAACACACTCCCCTTCTTCCCTCAACCTTAGACACACACTCCCCTTCTTCTCTCCTCCTAAACACACACTCACCTTCTTCCCTCCACCCTAAGCACACACTCCCCTTCTTCTCTCCTCCTAAACACACACTCCCCTTCTTCTCTGTTCCTGAACACACACTCACCTTCTTTCCTCCAACCTAAACACACTCCCCGTCTTCCATCCATCCTAAACACACACTTCCCTTTTTCCCTCCACCCTAAACACCCACTCCACTTCTTCCGTCCAACCTAATCACACACTCCCCTTCTTCCCTCCACCCAAAATACACACTCCCCTTCTTCCCTCCACCTAAAGATACACTCCCCTACTTCCCTCCACCTAAACACACACTCCCCTTCTCTGCTCCACCCTAAACACACACTCCCCTTCTTCCCTCCACCCTATACACACACTCCCCTTCGTCCGTACATCCTGAACACACACTCCCCTTCTTCCCTCCACCCTAAACACAACCCCTTCTTCTCTCCATCCTAAACTCACACTCCCCTTCTTCCCTCCGGCCTAAACACACACTCCCCTTCATCCCGCCACCCGAAATGCACTCCCCTTCTTCCCTCCACCTAAATACACACTCCCCTTCTTCCCTCTACCCTAATCACACATTCCCCTTCTTCTCTCCACCCTAAACACACACTCCCATTCTTCCCTCCACCTAAATACACACTCCCCTTCTTCCCTCCACCCTAAACACACTCCCGATCTTCGCTGCACCCTAAACACACACTCCCCTTCTTCCCTCCACACTAAACAGACACTCCCCTTCTTCCCTCCACCCTAATCACACACTTCCCTTCTTCCCTCCAACCTAAACACACACTCCCCTTCTCTGCTCCACCCTAAACACACACTCCCCTTCTTCCCTCCACCCTAAACACACACTCCGCTTCTTCCCTCCTTCTAAACACACAGTCCCCTTCTTCCCTCCACTCTAACCACACACTCCCCTTCTTCCCTCCACCGTAAACACACTCCACTTCTTCCCTCCACCTAAAAACACACTCCACTTCTTCCCTCCAACCTAAACACACTCCCCTTTTTCCCTCCATCCTAAACACACACTCCCCTTCTTCCTTCCTCCCTAAACACACACTCCCCTTCTTCTCTCCACCCTAATCACACACTCCCCTTCTTCCCTCCACCCTAAACACACACTCCCCTTCTTCCCTCCACCAGAAACACACTCCCCTTCTTCCCTCCACCCTAAACAAACACTCCCCTTCTTCCCTCCACCCTAAACACACACTCCCCTTCTTCCCTCCACCCTAACACACACTCACCTTCTTCCCTACACCCTGAACACACACTCCCGTTCTTCCCTCCACCTGAACACACACTCCCCTTCTTGCCTCCACCCTAAACACACTCCACTTCTTCCTTCCACCCTAAACACACTCCCCTTCTTCCCTCGACCCTAAACACACACTCCCCTTCTTCCCTCCACCCTAAACACACACTCCCCTTCTTCTCTCCTCCTAAACACACACTCCCCTTCTTTCGTTCAACCTAATCACACTCTCCCCTTCTTCCCTCCATTCTAAATACACACTCCCCTTCTTCCCTCCACCTAAAGATACACTCCTCTTCTTCCCTCCACCTAAACATACACTCCCCTTCTCTGCTCCACCCTAAACACACACTCCCCTTCTTCCCTCCACCGAAAACACACAGTTCCCTTCTTCCCTCCACCTAAACATACCCCCCTTCCTCTCTCCACCCTGGACACACACTCCGCTTCTTCCCTCCTTATGAACACATAGTCCCCTTCTTCCCTCCTCCTAAACACACACTCCCCTTCTTCCCTCCACTCTAAACACACACTCCACTTCTTCCCGCCACCCTAAACACACTCCACTTCTTCACTCCACCTAAACACACACTCCACTTCTTCCCGTCACTCTAAACAAACTCCCCTTCTTCCCTCCATCCTAAACATACACTCCCCTTCTTCCATCCACCCTAAACACACACTCCCCTTCTTCCCTCCACCCTAATCACACACTCCCCTTCTTCCCTCCACCCTAAACACACACTCCCCTTCTTCCCTCCACCATAAACACACTCCTTTCTTCCCTCCACCCTAAACACACACTCCCCTTCTTCCCTCCACCCTAAACACACACTCCCCTTCTTCCCTCCACCCTGACACACACTCACCTTCTTCCCTACACCCTGAACACACACTCCTGTTCTTTCCTCCACCTGAACACACACTCCCCTTCTTGCCTCCACCCTAAACACACTCTCCTTCTTCCTTCCACCCTAAACACACACTCCCCTTCTTCCCTCCACCCTAAACACACACTCCCCTTCTTCCCTCCACGTGAACACACACTCCCCTTCTTGCCTCCACCCTAAACACACTCCACTTCTTCCTTCCACCCTAAACACACTCCCCTTCTTCCCTCGACCCTAAACACACATTCCCCTTCTTCCCTCCACCCTAAACACACACTCCCCTTCTTCTCTCCTCCTAAACACACACTCCCCTTCTTTCGTTCAACCTAATCACACTCTCCCCTTCTTCCCTCCATTCTAAATACACACTCCCCTTCTTCCCTCCACCTAAAGATACACTCCTCTTCTTCCCTCCACCTAAACACACACTCCCCTTCTCTGCTCCACCCTAAACACACACTCCCCTTCTTCCCTCCACCGAAAACACACAGTTCCCTTCTTCCCTCCACCTAAACATACCCCCCTTCCTCTCTCCACCCTAGACACACGCTCCGCTTCTTCCCTCCTTATGAACACATAGTCCCCTTCTTCCCTCCTCCTAAACACACACTCCCCTTCTTCCCTCCACTCTAAACACACACTCCACTTCTTCCCGCCACCCTAAACACACTCCACTTCTGCACTCCACCTAAACACACACTCCACTTCTTCCCTTCACCCTAAACACACTCCCCTTCTTCCCTCCATCCTAAACATACACTCCCCTTCTTCCATCCACCCTAAACACACACTCCCCTTCTTCCCTCCACCATAAACACACTCCCCTTCTTCCCTCCACCCTAAACACACACTCCCCTTCTTCCCTCCACCCTAAACACACACTCCCCTTCTTCCCTCCACTCTAACGCACACTCACCTTCTTCCCTACACCCTGAAGACACACTCCCGTTCTTCCCTCCACATGAACACACACTCCCCTTCTTGCCTCCACCCTAAACACACTCCCCTTCTTCCTTCCACCCTAAACGCACACTCCCCTTCTTCCCGCCACCGGAAATGCACTCCCCTTCTTCCCTCCACCTAAATAAACACTCCCCTTCTTCCCTCCACCCTAATCACACACTCCCCTTCTTCTCTCCACCCTAAACACACACTCCCATTCTTCGCTCCACCTAAATACACACTCCCCTTCTTCCCTCCACCCTAAACACACTCCCCATCTTCGCTCCACCCTAATCACACACTCGCCTTCTTTCCTCCACCCTAAACACACACTCCCCTTCTTCCCTCCACCATAAATACACTCCCTTCTTCCCTCCACCCTAAACACACACTCCCCTTCTTCCCTCCACCGTAAACACACACTCACCTTCCTCCCTCCACCCTGACACACACTCACCTTCTTCCCTACACCCTGAACACACACTCCCGTTCTTTCCTCCACCTGAACACACACTCCCCTTCTTGCCTCCACCCTAAACACACTCTCCTTCTTCCTTCCACCCTAAGCACACTCCCCTTCTTCCCTCGACCCTAAACACACTCCCCTTCTTCCCTCCACGTTAGACACACACTCCCCTTGTTCTCTCCTCCTAAACACAAACTCACCTTCTTCCCTCCAACCAAAACACACTCCCCGTCTTCCATCCATCCTAAACACAACCCCTTCTTCTCTTCATCCTAAACTCACACTCCCCTTCTTCCCTCCACCCTAAACACACACTCACCTTCTTCCCTCCACCCTTATCACACACTCCCCTTCTTCCCTCCACCCTAAACACACACTCACCTTCTTCCCTCCACCCTTATCACACACTCCCCTTCTTCCCTCCACCTAAAGATACACTGCCCTTCTTCCCTCCACCTAAATACACACTCCCCTTCTTCCCTCCACCCTAATCACACATTCCCCTTCTTCTCTCCACCCTAAACACGCACTCCCATTCTTCCCTCCACCTAAATACACACTCCCCTTGTTCCCTCCATCCTAAACACACTCCCCATCTTCGCTCCACCCTAAACACACACTCCCCTTCTTCCCTCCACACTAAATAGACACCCCCCTTCTTCCCTCCACCGTAATCACACACTCCCCTTCTTCCCTCCACCCGAAACACACACTCCCCTTCTTCCCTCCACCATAAACACACACCCTTCTTCCCTCCACCCTAAACACACACTCCCCTTCTTCCCTCCACCCTGACACACACTCACCTTCTTCCCTACACCCTGAACACACACTCCCGTTCTTTCCTCCACCTGAACACAAACTCCCCTTCTTGCCTCCACCCTAAACACACTCTCCTTCTTCCTTCCACCCTAAGCACACACCCCTTCTTCCCTCGACCCTAAACACACTCCCCTTCTTTCGTCCACCTTAGACACACACTCCCCTTCTTCTCTCCTCCTAAACACACACTCATCTTCTTCCCTCCACCCTAAGCACACACTCCCCTTCTTTTCTCCTCCTAAACACACACTCCCCTTCTTCTCTGTTCCTGAACACACACTCACCTTCTTTCCTCCAACCTAAACACACTCCCCGCCTTCCATCCTAAACACACACTTCCCTTTTTCCCTCCACCCTAAACACCCACTCCACTTCTTCCGTCCAACCTAATCACACACTCCCCTTCTTCCCTTAACCCAAACTACACACTCCCCTACTTCCCTCCACCGAAAGATACACTCCCCTACTTTCCTTTACCTAAACACACACACCCCTTCTCTGCTCCACCCTAAACACACACTCCACTTCATCCCTCCACCCTAAACACACACTCCGCTTCTTCCCTCCACCATAAACACACACTCCCCTTCTTCCCTCCACCCTAATCACACACTCCCCTTCTTCCCTCCACCCTAAACACACACTCCCCTTCTTCCCTCCACCATAAACACACTCCCCTTTTTCCCTCCACCCTAAACACACACTCCCCTTCTTCCCTCCACCCTAAACACACACTCCCCTTCTTCCCTCCACCTGAACACACACTCCCCTTCTTGCCTCCACCCTAAACACACACCACTTCTTCCTTTCGCCCTAAACACACTCCCCTTCTTCCCTCCACCCTAAACACACACTCCCCTTCTTCTCTCCACGCTAAACACACTCCCCTTCTTCCCTCCAAATAAACACACACGCCCTTCTTCCGTCCACCCTAAACACACACTCCCCTTCTTCCCTCCACCCTAAACACACACTCCCCTTCTTCCCTTCAGCTAAACACACACTCCCCTTCTTCCCTCCTCCTAAACACACATTCCCCATCTTCCGTCCACACAAAACACACTTCCCTTCTTCCCTCCACTCTAAACACGCACTCCCCTTCTTCCCTCCTGCTAAACACACTCCCCTTCTTCCCTCCACCCTAACGCACACTCACCTTCTTCCCTACACCCTGAACACACACACCCCTCTTCCCTCCACCCTATACACAATCTCCCCTTCTTCCCTCCATCCTAAACACACACTCCGCTTCTTGCCTCCACCCTAAACACACATTCCCCTTTTTCCCTTCACCTAAACACACTCCCCTTTTTCCCTCCACCCTGACACACACTCACCTTCTTCCCTACACCCTGAACACACACTCCTGTTCTTTCCTCCACCTGAACACACACTCCCCTTCTTGCCTCCACCCTAAACACACTCTCCTTCTTCCTTCCACCCTAAACACACACTCCCCTTCTTGCCTCCACCCTAAACACACTCTCCTTCTTCCTTCCACCCTAAACACACACTCCCCTTCTTCCCTCCACCCTAAACACACACTCCCCTTCTTCCCTCCACCCTGACACACACTCACCTTCTTCCCTACACCCTGAACACACACTTCTGTTCTTTCCTCCACCTGAACACACACTCCCCTTCTTGCCTCCACCCTAATCACACACTCCCCTTCTTCCCTCCACCCTAAACACACACTCCCCTTCTTCCCTCCACCATAAACACACTCCCCTTCTTCCCTCCACCCTAACACACACTCACCTTCTTCCCTACACCCTGAACACACACTCCCGTTCTTCCCTCCACATGAACACACACTCCCATTCTTGCCTCCACCCTAAACACACTCCCCTTCTTCCTTCCACCCTAAACACACACTCCCCTTCTTCCCACCACCCGAAATGCACTCCCCTTCTTCCCTCCACCTAAATACACACTCCCCTTCTTCCCTCCACCCTAAACACACACTCCCCTTCTTCCCTCCACCCTAAACACACACTCCCCTTCTTCCCTTCACCTAAACACACACTCCCCTTCTTCCCTCCTCCTAAACACACATTCCCCATCTTCCGTCCACACAAAACACACTTCCCTTCTTCCCTCCACTCTAAACACGCACTCCCCTTCTTCCCTCCTGCTAAACACACTCCCCTTCTTCCCTCCACCCTAACGCACACTCACCTTCTTCCCTACACCCTGAACACACACACCCCTCTTCCCTCCACCCTATACACAATCTCCCCTTCTTCCCTCCATCCTAAACACACACTCCGCTTCTTGCCTCCACCCTAAACACACATTCCCCTTTTTCCCTTCACCTAAACACACTCCCCTTTTTCCCTCCACCCTGACACACACTCACCTTCTTCCCTACACCCTGAACACACACTCCTGTTCTTTCCTCCACCTGAACACACACTCCCCTTCTTGCCTCCACCCTAAACACACTCTCCTTCTTCCTTCCACCCTAAACACACACTCCCCTTCTTGCCTCCACCCTAAACACACTCTCCTTCTTCCTTCCACACTAAACACACACTCCCCTTCTTCCCTCCACCCTAAACACACACTCCCCTTCTTCCCTCCACCCTAACACACACTCACCTTCTTCCCTACACCCTGAACACACACTTCTGTTCTTTCCTCCACCTGAACACACACTCCCCTTCTTGCCTCCACCCTAATCACACACTCCCCTTCTTCCCTCCACCCTGACACACACTCACCTTCTTCCCTACACCCTGAACACACACTCCTGTTCTTTCCTCCACCTGAACACACACTCCCCTTCTTGCCTCCACCCTAAACACACTCTCCTTCTTC
Organism: Mobula birostris; assembly: GCF_030028105.1. NCBI lineage: Eukaryota > Metazoa > Chordata > Chondrichthyes > Myliobatiformes > Myliobatidae > Mobula > Mobula birostris. The sequence goes on from NW_027275157.1 coordinate 40,979, forward strand.
CTTCCACCCTAAGCACACTCCCCTTCTTCCCTCGACCCTAAACAGACTCCCCTTCTTCCCTCCACCTTAGACACACACTCCCCGTCTTCTCTCCTCCTAAACACACACTCACCTTCTTCCCTCCAACCTAAACACACTCCCCGTCTTCCATCCATCCTAAGCACACACTTCCCTTCTTCCCTCCACCCTAAACACACACTCCACTTCTTCCGTCCATCCTAATCACACACTGCCCTTCTTCCCTCCACCCTAAATACACACTCCCCTTCTTCCCTCCACCTAAAGATACACTCCCCTACTTTCCTCCACCTAAACACACACTCCCCTTCTTCCCTCCACCCTAAACACACACTCCGCTTTTTCCCTCCTTCTAAACACACAGTCCCCTTCTTCCCTCCACCATAAACACACACTGCCCTTCTTCCCTCCACCCTAAACACACACTCCTCTTCTTCCCTCCTTCTAAACACATAGTCCCCTTCTTCCCTCCTCCTAAACACACACTCCCCGTCTTCCCTCCACTCTAAACACACACTCCCCTTTTTCCCGCCACCCTAAACACACTCCACTTCTTCACTCCACCTAAACACACACTCCACTTCTTCCCTCCACCCTAAACACACTCCCCTGCTTCCCTCCATCCTAAACAGACACTCCCCTTCTTCCATCCACCCTAAACACACACTCCCCTTCTTCCCTCGACCCTAAACACACACTCCCCTTCTTCCCTCCACCATAAACAGACTCCCTTTCTTCCCTCCACCCTAAACACACACTCCCCTTCTTCCCTCCACCCTAAACACACACTCCCCTTCTTCCCTCCACCCTAACACACACTCACCTTCTTCCCTACACCCTGAACACACACTCCCGTTCTTCCCTCCACCTGAACACACACTCCCCTTCTTGCCTCCACCCTAAACACACTTCCCTTCTTCCTTCCACCCTAAACACACTCCCCTTCTTCCCTCGACCCTAAACACACACCCCTTCTTCCCTCCACCTTAAACACACACACCCCTTCTTCTCTCCCCCTAAACACACACTGAACTTCTTCTCTCCACCCTAAACACACACACCCCTTCTTCCTTCCACCCTAAGCACACACTCCCCTTCTTCCCTCCACCCTAAATACACACTCCCCTTCTTCCCTCCACCTAAACACACACTCCCCTTCTCTGCTCCACCCTAAACACACACTCCCCTTCTTCCCTCCACCCTAAACACACACTCCGCTTCTTCCCTCCTTCTAAACACACAGTCCCCTTCTTCCCTCCACTCTAACCACACACTCCCCTTCTTCCCTCCACCCTAAACACACTCCACTTCTTCCCTCCACCTAAAAACACACTCCACTTCTTCCCTCCAACCTAAACACACTCCCCTTTTTCCCTCCATCCTAAACACACACTCCCCTTCTTCCCTCCTCCCTAAACACACACTCCCCTTCTTCCCTCCACCCTAATCACACACTCCCCTTCTTCCCTCCACCCTAAACACACACTCCCCTTCTTCCCTCCACCAGAAACACACTCCCCTTCTTCTCTCCACCCTAAACACACACTCCCCTTCTTCCCTCCACCCTAAACACACACTCCCCTTCTTCCCTCCACCCTAACACACACTCACCTTCTTCCCTACACCCTGAACACACACTCCCGTTCTTCCCTCCACGTGAACACACACTCCCCTTCTTGCCTCCACCCTAAACACACTCCACTTCTTCCTTCCACCCTAAACACACTCCCCTTCTTCCCTCGACCCTAAACACACACTCCCCTTCTTCCCTCCACCCTAAACACACACTCCCCTTCTTCTCTCCTCCTAAACACACACTCCCCTTCTTTTGTTCAACCTAATCACACTCTCCCCTTCTTCCCTCCATTCTAAATACACACTCCCCTTCTTCCCTCCACCTAAAGATACACTCCTCTTCTTCCCTCCACCTAAACACACACTCCCCTTCTCTGCTCCACCCTAAACACACACTCCCCTTCTTCCCTCCACCGAAAACACACAGTTCCCTTCTTCCCTCCACCCTAAACACACACTCCCCTTCTTCCCTCCACCCTAAACACACACTCCCCTTCTTCCCTCCACTCTAACACACACTCACCTTCTTCCCTACACCCTGAACACACACTCCCGTTCTTCCCTCCACATGAACACACACTCCCATTCTTGCCTACACCCTAAACACACTCCCCTTCTTCCTTCCACCCTAAACACACACTCCCCTTCTTCCCACCACCCGAAATGCACTCCCCTTCTTCCCTCCACCTAAATACACACTCCCCTTCTTCCCTCCACCCTAATCACACACTCCCCTTCTTCTCTCCACCCTAAACACACACTCCCCTTCTTCCCTCCACCCTAAACACACACTCCCCTTCTTCCCTCCACCATAAACACACTCCCCTTCTTCCCTCCACTCTAAACACACACTCCCCTTCTTCCCTCCACCCTAAACACACACTCCCCTTCTTCCCTCCACCCTGACACACACTCCCCTTCTTGCCTCCACCCTAAACACACTCTCCTTCTTCCTTCCACCCTAAGCACACTCCCCTTCTTCCCTCGACCCTAAACACACTCCCCTTCTTCCCTCCACCTTAGACACACACTCCCCTTCTTCTCTCCTCCTAAACACACACTCACCTTCTTCCCTCCAACCTAAACACACACCCCGTCTTCCATCCATCCTAAGCACACACCTCCCTTCTTCCCTCCTCCCTAAACACACACACCACTTCTTCCGTCCATCCTAATCACACACTCCCCTTCTTCCCTCCACCCTAAATACACACTCTCCTTCTTCCCTCCACCAGAAACACACTCCCCTTCTTCCCTCCACCGTAAACACACACTCCCCTTCTTCCCTCCACCCTAAACACACACTCCCCTTCTTCCCTCCACCCTAACACACACTCACCTTCTTCCCTACACCCTGAACACACACTCCCGTTCTTCCCTCCACCTGAACACACACTCCCCTTCTTGCCTCCACCCAAAACACACTCCACTTCTTCCTTCCACCTAAACACACTCCCCTTCTTCCCTCGACCCTAAACACACACTACCCTTCTTCCCTCCACCCTAAACACACACTCCCCTTCTTCTCTCCTCCTAAACACACACTCCCTTCTTTCGTTCAACCTAATCACACTCTCCCCTTCTTCCCTCCATTCTAAATACACACTCCCCTTCTTCCCTCCACCTAAAGATACACTCCTCTTCTTCCTCCACCTAAACACACACTCCCCTTCTCTGCTCCACCCTAAACACACACTCCCCTTCTTCCCTCCACCGAAAACACACAGTTCCCTTCTTCCTTCCGACCTAAACATACTCCCCTTCCTCTCTCCACCCTAGACACACACTCCGCTTCTTCCCTCCTTATGAACACATAGTCCCCTTCTTCCCTCCTCCTAAAACACACACTCCCCTTCTTCCCTCCACTCTAAACACACACTCCACTACTTCCCGCCACCCTAAACACACTCCACTTCTTCACTCCACCTAACACACACTCCACTTCTTCCCTTCACCCTAAACACACTCCCCTTCTTCCTCCATCCTAAACATACACTCCCCTTCTTCCATCCACCCTAAACACACACTCCCTTCTTCCCTCCACCCTAATCACACACTCCCCTTCTTCCCTCACCCTAAACACACACTCCCCTTCTTCCCTCCACCATAAACACACTCCCCTTCTTCCCTCCACCCTAAACACACACTCCCCTTCTTCCCTCCACCCTAAACACACACTCCCCTTCTTCCCTCCACTCTAACACACACTCACCTTCTTCCCTACACCCTGAACACACACTCCCGTTCTTCCCTCCACATGAACACACACTCCCCTTCTTGCCTCCACCCTAAACACACTCCCCTTCTTCCTTCCACCCTAAAACGCACACTCCCCTTCTTCCCGCCACCCGAAATGCACTCCCCTTCTTCCCTCCACCTAAATAAACACTCCCCTTCTTCCCTCCACCCTAATCACACACTCCCCTTCTTCTCTCCACCCTAAACACACACTCCCATTCTTCGCTCCACCTAAATTCACACTCCCCTTCTTCCTCCACCCTAAACACACTCCCCATCTTCGCTCCACCCTAATCACACACTCGCCTTCTTTCCTCCACCCTAAACACACACTCCCCTTCTTCCCTCCACCATAAACACACTCCCCTTCTTCCTCCACCCTAAACACACACTCCCCTTCTTCCCTCCACCCAAAACACACACTCCCCTTCTTCCCTCCACTCTAACACACACTCACCTTCTTCCCTACACCCTGAACACACACTCCCGTTCTTCCCTCCACATGAACACACACTCCCATTCTTGCCTCCACCCTAAACACACTCCCCTTCTTCCTTCCACCCTAAACACACACTCCCCTTCTTCCCTCCACCATAAACACACTCCCTTCTTCCCTCCACCCTAAACACACACTCCCTTCTTCCCTCCACCCTAAACACACACTCACCTTCTTCCCTCCACCCTGACACACACTCACCTTCTTCCCTACACCCTGAACACACACTCCCGTTCTTTCCTCCACCTGAACACACACTCCTCTTCTTGCCTCCACCCTAAACACACTCTCCTTCTTCCTTCCACCCTAAGCACACTCCCCTTCTTCCCTCGACCCTAAACACACTCCCCTTCTTCCCTCCACCTTAGACACACACTCCCCTTGTTCTCTCCTCCTAAACACACACTCACCTTCTTCCCTCCAACCTAAACACACACCCCGTCTTCCATCCATCCTAAGCACACACCTCCCTTCTTCCCTCCTCCCTAAACACACACACCACTTCTTCCGTCCATCCTAATCACACACTCCCTTCTCCCTCCACCCTAAATACACACTCTCCTTCTTCCCTCCACCAGAAACACACTCCCCTTCTTCCCTCCACCGTAAACACACACTCCCCTTCTTCCCTCCACCCTAAACACACACTCCCCTTCTTCCCTCCACCCTAACACACACTCACCTTCTTCCCTACACCCTGAACACACACTCCCGTTCTTCCCTCCACCTGAACACACACTCCCCTTCTTGCCTCCACCCAAAACACACTCCACTTCTTCCTTCCACCCTAAACACACTCCCCTTCTTCCCTCGACCCTAAACACACACTACCCTTCTTCCCTCCACCCTAAACACACACTCCCCTTCTTCTCTCCTCCTAAACACACACTCCCCTTCTTTCGTTCAACCTAATCACACTCTCCCCTTCTTCCCTCCATTCTAAATACACACTCCCCTTCTTCCCTCCACCCTAAAGATACACTCCTCTTCTTCCCTCCACCTAAACACACACTCCCCTTCTCTGCTCCACTCTAAACACACACTCCCCTTCTTCCCTCCACCGAAAACACACAGTTCCCTTCTTCCTTCCACCTAAACATACTCCCCTTCCTCTCTCCACCCTAGACACACACTCCGCTTCTTCCCTCCTTATGAACACATAGTCCCCTTCTTCCCTCCTCCTAAACACACACTCCCCTTCTTCCCTCCACTCTAAACACACACTCACTACTTCCCGCCACCCTAAACACACTCCACTTCTTCACTCCACCTAAACCACACACTCCACTTCTTCCCTTCACCCTAAACACACTCCCCTTCTTCCCTCCATCCTAAACATACACTCCCCTTCTTCCATCCACCCTAAACACACACTCCCCTTCTTCCCTCCACCCTAATCACACACTCCCCTTCTTCCCTCCACCCTAAACGCACACTCCCCTTCTTCCCGCCACCCGAAATGCACTCCCCTTCTTCCCTCCACTAAATAAACACTCCCCTTCTTCCCTCCACCCTAATCACACACTCCCCTTCTTCTCTCCACCCTAAACACACACTCCCATTCTTCGCTCCACCTAAATTCACACTCCCCTTCTTCCCTCCACCCTAAACACACTCCCCATCTTCGCTCCACCCTAATCACACACTCGCCTTCTTTCCTCCACCCTAAACACACCACTCCCCTTCTTCCCTCCACCATAAACACACTCCCCTTCTTCCCTCCACCCTAAACACACACTCCCCTTCTTCCCTCCACCCAAAACACACACTCCCCTTCTTCCCTCCACTCTAACACACACTCACCTTCTTCCCTACACCCTGAACACACACTCCCGTTCTTCCCTCCACATGAACACACACTCCCATTCTTGCCTCCACCCTAAACACACTCCCCTTCTTCCTTCCACCCTAAACACACACTCCCCTTCTTCCTCCACCATAAACACACTCCCTTCTTCCCTCCACCCTAAACACACACTCCCCTTCTTCCCTCCACCCTAAACACACACTCACCTTCTTCCCTCCACCCTGACACACACTCACCTTCTTCCCTACACCCTGAACACACACTCCCGTTCTTTCCTCCACCTGAACACACACTCCTCTTCTTGCCTCCACCCTAAACACACTCTCCTTCTTCCTTCCACCCTAAGCACACTCCCCTTCTTCCCTCGACCCTAAACACACTCCCCTTCTTCCCTCCACCTTAGACACACACTCCCCTTGTTCTCTCCTCCTAAACACAAACTCACCTTCTTCCCTCCAACCTAAACACACTCCCCGTCTTCCATCCATCCTAAACACACACTTCCCTTCTTCCCTCCACCCTAAAAACACACTCCACTTCTTCCGTCCAACCTAATCACACACTGTCCTTCTTCCCTCCACCCTAAATACACACTCCCCTTTCTTCCCTCCACCTAAAGATACACTCCCCTATTTTCCTCCACCTAAACACACACTCCCCTTCTTCCCTCCACTCTAAACACACACTCCCCTTCTTCCCGCCACCCTGAACACACTCCATTTCTTCACTCACCTAAACACACACTCCACTTCTTCCTCCACCCTAAACACACTCCCCTTCTTCCCTCCATCCTAAACACACACTCCCCTTCTTCCATCCAACCTAAACACACACTCCCCTTCTTCCCTCCACCCTAAACACACACTCCCCTTCTTCCCTCCACCCTAAACACACACTCCCCTTCTTCCCTCCACCCTAACACACACTCACCTTCTTCCCTACACCCTGAACACACACTCCCGTTATTCCCTCCACCTGAACACACACTCCCCTTCTTCTCTCCTCCTAAACACACACTGAACTTCTTCTCTCCACCCTAAACACACACACCTCTTCTTCCTTCCACCCTAAGCACACACTCCTCTTCTTCCTGCACCCTAAATACACACTCCCTTCTCCTTCCACCTAAACAAACACTCCCCTTCTCTGCTCCACCCTAAACACACACTCCCCTTCTTCCCTCCACCCTAAACACACACTCGGCTTCTTCCCTCCTTCTAAACACACAGTCCCCTTCTTCCCTCCACTCTAACACACACTCCCCTTCTTCCCTCCACCCTAAACACACTCCACTTCTTCCCTCCACCTAAACACACACTCCACTTCTTCCCTCCACCCTAAACACACTCCCCTTCTTCTCTCCATCCTAAACACACACTCCCCTTCTTCCCTCCTCCCGAAACAGACACTCCCCTTCTTCCCTCCACCCTAGTCACACACTCCCCTTCTTCCCTCCACCCTAAACACACACTCCCCTTCTTCCCTCCACCAGAAACACACTCCCCTTCTTCCCTCCACCCTAAACACACACTCCCCTTCTTCCCTCCACCCTAAACACACACTCCCCTTCTTCCCTCCACCCTAACACACACTCACCTTCTTCCCTACACCCTGAAAACACACTCCTGTTCTTCCCTCCACCTGAACACACACTCCCCTTCTTGCCTCCACCCTAAACACACTCCACTTATTCCTTCCACCCTAAACACACTCCCCTTCTTCCTCGACCCTAAACACACACTCCCCTTCTTCCCTCCACACTAAACACACACTCCCCTTCTTCTCTCCTCCTAAACACACACTCCCTTCTTTCGTTCAACCTAATCACACACTCCCCTTCTATCCTCCACTCTAAGTACACACTCCCTTCTAACCTCCACCTAAAGATACACTCCTCTTCTTCCCTCCACCTAAACACACACTCCCCTTCTCTGCTCCACCCTAAACACACACTCCCCTTCTTCCCTCCACCGTAAACACACAGTCCCCTTCTTCCCTCCACCTAAACATACTCCCCTTGCTCTCTCCACCCTAAACACACACTCCGCTTCTTCCGTCCTTCTAAACACACAGTCCCCTTCTTCCCTCCTCCTAAACACACACTCCCCTTCTTCCCTCCACCCTAAACACACACTCCCCTTCTTCCCGCCACCCGAAATGCACTCCCCTTCTTCCCTCCACCTAAATACACACTCCCCTTTTTCCTCCGTCCTAAACACAGACTCCCCTTCTTCCCTCCACCTAAATACACACTCCCCTTCTTCCCTCCACAATAATCACACACTCCCCTTCTTCTCTCCACGCTAAACACACACTCCCATTGTTGCCTCCACCTAAATACACACTCCCCTTCTTCCCTCCACCCTAAACACACTCCCCATCTTCGCTCCACCCTAAACACACACTCCCCTTCTTCCCTCCACCCTAAACACACTCCCCTTCTTCCCTCCACCTAAATACACACTCCCCTTCTTCCCTCCACCCTAAACACACACTCCCCTTCTTCCCTCCACCATAAACACACTCCCTTCTTCCCTCCACCCTAAACACACACTCCCCTTCTTCCCTCCACCCAAAACACACACTCCCCTTCTTCCCTCCACCCTGACACACACTCACCTTCTTCCCTACACCCTGAACACACACTCCCGTTCTTTCCTCCACCTGAACACAAACTCCCCTTCTTGCCTCCACCCTAAACACACTCTCCTTCTTCCTTCCACCCTAAGCACACTCCCCTCTTCCCTCGACCCTAAACACACTCCCCTTCTTCCCTCCACCTTAGACACACACTCCCCTTCTTCTCTCCTCCTAAACACACACTCACCTTCTTCCCTCCACCCTAAGCACACACTCCCCTTCTTCTCTCCTCCTAAACACACACTCCCCTTCTTCTCTGTTCCTGAACACACACTCACCTTCTTTCCTCCAAACTAAACACACTCCCCGTCTTCCATCCATCCTAAACACACACTTCCCTTTTTCCCTCCACCCTAAACACCCACTCCACTTCTTCCGTCCAACCTAATCACACACTCCCCTTCTTCCCTCCACCCAAAATACACACTCCCCTTCTTCCTTCCACCTAAAGATACACTCCCCTACTTTCCTCCACCTAAACACACACTCCCCTTCTCTGCTCCACCCTAAACACACACTCCCCTTCTTCCCTCCACCCTATACACACACTCCCCTTCTTCCCTACATCCTGAACACACACTCCCCTTCTTCCCTCCACCCTAAACACACTCCCCTTCTTCCTCCATCCTAAACACACACTCCCCTTCTTCCATCCAACCTAAACACACACTCCCTTCTTCCCTCCACCCTAAACACACACTCCCCTTCTTCCCTCCACCCTAAACACACACTCCCTTCTTCCATCCAACCTAAACACACACTCCCCTTCTTCCCTCCACTCTAAACACACACTCCCCTTCTTCCCGCCACCCTGAACACACTCCATTTCTTCACTCCACCTAAACACACACTCCACTTCTTCCCTCCACCCTAAACACACTCCCCTTCTTCCCTCCATCCTAAACACACACTCCCCTTCTTCCATCCAACCTAAACACACACTCCCCTTCTTCCCTCCATCCTAAACACACACTCCCCTTCTTCCCTCCACCCTAAACACACACTCCCCTTCTTCCCTCCACCCTAACACGCACTCACCTTCTTCCCTACACCCTGAACACACACTCCCGTTATTCCCTCCACCTGAACACACACTCCCCTTCTTCTCTCCTCCTAAACACACACTGAACTTCTTCTCTCCACCCTAAACACACACACCTCTTCTTCCTTCCACCCTAAGCACACACTCCTCTTCTTCCCTGCACCCTAAATACACACTCCCCTTCTTCCTTCCACCTAAACAAACACTCCCCTTCTCTGCTCCACCCTAAACACACACTCCCCTTCTTCCCTCCACCCTAAACACACACTCGGCTTCTTCCCTCCTTCTAAACACACAGTCCCCTTCTTCCCTCCACTCTAAACACACACTCCCCTTCTTCCCTCCACCCTAAACACACTCCACTTCTTCCCTCCACCTAAACACACACTCCACTTCTTCCCTCCACCCTAAACACACTCCCCTTCTTCTCTCCATCCTAAACACACACTCCCCTTCTTCCCTCCTCCCGAAACAGACACTCCCCTTCTTCCCTCCACCCTAATCACACACTCCCCTTCTTCCCTCCACCCTAAACACACACTCCCCTTCTTCCCTCCACCAGAAACACACTCCCCTTCTTCCCTCCACCCTAAACACACACTCCCCTTCTTCCCTCCACCCTAAACACACACTCCCCTTCTTCCCTCCACCCTAACACACACTCACCTTCTTCCCTACACCCTGAACACACACTCCTGTTCTTCCCTCCACCTGAACACACACTCCCCTTCTTGCCTCCACCCTAAACACACTCCACTTATTCCTTCCACCCTAAACACACTCCCCTTCTTCCCTCGACCCTAAACACACACTCCCCTTCTTCCCTCCACACTAAACACACACTCCCCTTCTTCTCTCCTCCTAAACACACACTCCCCTTCTTTCGTTCAACCTAATCACACACTCCCTTCTATCCTCCACTCTAAGTACACACTCCCCTTCTAACCTCCACCTAAAGATACACTCCTCTTCTTCCCTCCACCTAAACACACACTCCCCTTCTCTGCTCCACCCTAAACACACACTCCCCTTCTTCCCTCCACCGTAAACACACAGTCCCCTTCTTCCCTCCACCTAAACATACTCCCCTTGCTCTCTCCACCCTAAACACACACTCCGCTTCTTCCGTCCTTCTAAACACACAGTCCCCTTCTTCCCTCCTCCTAAACACACACTCCCCTTCTTCCCTCCACCCTAAACACACACTCCCCTTCTTCCCGCCACCCGAAATGCACTCCCCTTCTTCCCTCCACCTAAATACACACTCCCCTTTTTCCCTCCGTCCTAAACACAGACTCCCCTTCTTCCCTCCACCTAAATACACACTCCCCTTCTTCCCTCCACAATAATCACACACTCCCCTTCTTCTCTCCACGCTAAACACACACTCCCATTGTTGCCTCCACCTAAATACACACTCCCCTTCTTCCCTCCACCCTAAACACACTCCCCATCTTCGCTCCACCCTAAACACACACTCCCCTTCTTCCCTCCACCCTAAACACACTCCCCTTCTTCCCTCCACCTAAATACACACTCCCCCTTCTTCCCTCCACCCTAAACACACACTCCCCTTCTTCCCTCCACCATAAACACACTCCCTTCTTCCCTCCACCCTAAACACACACTCCCCTTCTTCCCTCCACCCAAAACACACACTCCCCTTCTTCCCTCCACCCTGACACACACTCACCTTCTTCCCTACACCCTGAACACACACTCCCGTTCTTTCCTCCACCTGAACACAAACTCCCCTTCTTGCCTCCACCCTAAACACACTCTCCTTCTTCCTTCCACCCTAAGCACACTCCCCTCTTCCCTCGACCCTAAACACACTCCCCTTCTTCCCTCCACCTTAGACACACACTCCCTTCTTCTCTCCTCCTAAACACACACTCACCTTCTTCCCTCCACCCTAAGCACACACTCCCCTTCTTCTCTCCTCCTAAACACACACTCCCCTTCTTCTCTGTTCCTGAACACACACTCACCTTCTTTCCTCCAAACTAAACACACTCCCCGTCTTCCATCCATCCTAAACACACACTTCCCTTTTTCCCTCCACCCTAAACACCCACTCCACTTCTTCCGTCCAACCTAATCACACACTCCCCTTCTTCCCTCCACCCAAAATACACACTCCCCTTCTTCCTTCCACCTAAAGATACACTCCCCTACTTTCCTCCACCTAAACACACACTCCCCTTCTCTGCTCCACCCTAAACACACACTCCCCTTCTTCCCTCCACCCTATACACACACTCCCCTTCTTCCCTACATCCTGAACACACACTCCCCTTCTTCCCTCCACCCTAAACACAACCCCTTCTTCTCTTCATCCTAAACTCACACTCCCCTTCTTCCCTCCACCCTAAACACACACTCACCTTCTTCCCTCCACCCTTATCACACACTCCCCTTCTTCCCTCCACCCTAAACACACACTCACCTTCTTTCCTCCACCCTTATCACACACTCCCCTTCTTCCCTCCACCTAAAGATACACTGCCCTTCTTCCCTCCACCTAAACACACACTCCCCTTCTTCCCTCCACACTAAACAGACACTCCCCTTCTTCCCTCCACCGTAATCACACACTCCCCCTTCTTCCCTCCACCCTAAACACACACTCCCCTTCTTCCCTCCACCATAAACACACACCCTTCTTCCCTCCACCCTAAACACACACTCCCCTTCTTCCCTCCACCCTGACACACACTCACCTTCTTCCCTACACCCTGAACACACTCCCCTTCTTCCCTCCACCTTAGACACACACTCCCCTTCTTTTCTCCTCCTAAACACACACTCCCCTTCTTCTCTGTTCCTGAACACACACTCACCTTCTTTCCTCCAACCTAAACACACTCCCCGCCTTCCATCCTAAACACACACATCTCTTTTTCCCTCCACCTAAACACCCACTCCACTTCTTCCGTCCAACCTAATCACACACTCCCCTTCTTCCCTTAACCCAAACTACACACTCCCCTACTTCCCTCCACCTAAAGATACACTCCCCTACTTTCCTCCACCTAAACACACACTCCCCTTCTCTGCTCCACCCTAAACACACACTCCCCTTCATCCCTCCACCCTAAACACACACTCCGCTTCTTCCCTCCTTCTAAACACATAGTCCCCTTCTTCCCTCCTCCTAAACACACACTCCCCTTCTTCCCTCCACTCTAAACACACACTCCCCTTCGTCCCTCCACCCTAAACACACTCCACTTCATCACTCCACCTAAACACACACTCCACTTCTTCCCTCCACCCTAAACACACTCCCCTTCTTCCCTCCATCCTAAACACACACTCCCCTTCTTCCCTCCAGCCTAAACACACACTCCCCTTCTTCCCTCCACCCTAATCAGACACTCCCCTTCTTCCCTCCACCCTAAACACACACTCCCCTTCTTCCCTCCACCATAAACACACTCCCCTTCTTCCCTCCACCCTAAACACACACTCCCCTTCTTGCCTCCACCCTAAACACACTCCCCTTCTTCCTTCCACCCTAAACACACTCCCCTTCTTCCCTCGACCCTAAACACACTCCCCTTCTTCCCTCCACCGTAAGCACACACACCCCTTCTTCTCTCCTCCTAAACATACACTCAACTTCTTCTCTCCACCCTAAACACACACACCCCTTCTTCCTTCCACCCTAAGCACACACTCCCCTTCTTCCCTCCACCCTAAATACACACTACCCTTCTTCCCTCCACCTAAAAACACACTCCCCTTCTCTGCTCTACCCTAAACACACACTCCCCTTCTTCCCTCCACCCCAGACACACACTCCGCTTCTTCCCTCCTTCTAAACACACAGTCCCCTTCTTCCCTCCACCCTAAACACATACTCCCCTTCTTCCCTCCATCCTAAACACACTCCACTTCTTCCCTCCACCTAAACACACACTCCACTTCTTCCCTCCACCTAAACACACACTCCACTTCTTCCCTCCACCCTAAACACACTCCCCTTCTTCCCTCCATCCTAAACACACACTCCCCTTCTTCCCTCCTCCCTAAACACACACTCCCCTTCTTCCCTCCACCCTAATCACACACTCCCCTTCTTCCCTCCACCCTAAACACACACTCCCCTTCTTCCCTCCACCATAAACACACTCCCCTTTTTCCCTCCACCCTAAACACACACTCCCCTTCTTCCCTCCACCCTAAACACACACTCCCCTTCTTCCCTCCACCTGAACACACACTCCCCTTCTTGCCTCCACCCTAAACACACACCACTTCTTCCTTCCGCCCTAAACACACTCCCCTTCTTCCCTCCACCCTAAACACACACTCCCCTTCTTCTCTCCACCCTAAACACACACACCCATTGTTGCCTCCACCTAAATACACACTCCCCTTCTTCCCTCCAACCTAAACACACTCCCCTTCTTCCCTCCACGCTAAACACACTCCCCTTCTTCCCTCCAAATAAACACACACGCCCTTCTTCCGTCCACCCTAAACACACACTCCCCTTCTTCCCTCCATCCTAAACACACACTCCCCTTCTTCCCTCCACCCTATAGACACACTCCCCTTCTTCCCTACATCCTGAACACACACTCCTCTTCTTCCCTCCACCCTAAACACAACCCCTTCTTCTCTCCACCCTAAACACACACTCCCCTTCTTCCCTCCACCCTAAACACACACTCACCTTCTTCCCTCCACCCTTATCACACACTCCCCTTCTTCCCTCCACCTAAAGATACACTGCCCTTCTTCCCTCCTCCCTAAACACACACTCCCCTTCTTCCCGCCACCCGAAATGCACTCCCCTTCTTCCCTCCACCTAAATACACACTCCCCTTCTTCCCTCATCCCTAATCACACACTCCCCTTCTTCCCTCCACCTAAATACACACTCCCCTTCTTCCCTCCTCCATAATCAGACACTCCGCTTCTTCTCTCCACCCTAAACACACACTCCCATTCTTGCCTCCACCTAAATACAAACTCCCACTCTTCCCTCCACCCTAAACACACTCCCCATCTTCGCTCCACCCTAAACACACACTCCCCTTCTTCCCTACTCCTCAACACACACACCCCTTCTTCCCTCCATCCTAAACACAAACCCCCCTTCTTCTCTCCACCTAAATACACACTCCCCTTCTTCCCTCCACCTAAACACACACTCCCCTTCTTCCCTCCTCCTAAACACACATTCCCCATCTGCCGTCCACACAAAACAGACTTCCCTTCTTCCCTCCACTCTAAACATGCACTCCCCTTCTTCCCTCCTGCTAAACACACTCCCCTTCTTCCCTCCACCCTAACGCACACTCACCTTCTTCCCTACACCCTGAACACACACACCCCTCTTCCCTCCACCCTATACACAATCTCCCCTTCTTCCCTCCATCCTAAACACACACTCCGCTTCTTGCCTCCACCCTAAACACACATTCCCCTTTTTCCCTTCACCTAAACACACTTTTTTTTTTCCCTCCACGCTAAACACACACTCCCGTTCTTCCCTCCACCCTAAATACACACTCCCTTTTTTCCCTCCACCTAAACACAAACTCCCCTTCTCTGCTCCACCTTAAACACACACTCCCCTTCTTCCCTCCACCCTAAACACACACTCCGCTTCTTCCCTGCTTCTAAACACACGGTCCCCTTCTTCCCTCCTCCTAAATACACACTCCACTTCTTCCCTCCACCCTAAACACACTCCCCTTCTTCCCTCCATCCTAAACACACACTCCCCTTCTTCCCTCCACCCTAAACACACACTCCCCTTCTTCCCTCCACCCTAATCACACACTCCCCTTCTTCCCTCCACCCTAAACACACACTCCCCTTCTTCCCTCCACCATAAACACACTCCCCTTCTTCCCTCCACCCTAAACACACACTCCCCTTCTTCCCTCCACCCTAAACACACACTCCCCTTCTTCCCTCCACCCTAAACACACACTCCCCTTCTTCCCTCCACCCTAATCACACACTCCCCTTCTTCCCTCCACCCTAAACACACACTCCCCTTCTTCCCTCCACCATAAACACACTCCCCTTCTTCCCTGCACCCTAAACACACACTCCCCTTCTTCCCTCCACCCTAAACACACACTCCCCTTCTTCCCTCCACCCTAAACACACACTCCCCTTCTTCCCTCCACATAACGATACACTCCCCTTCTTCCCTCCACCCTAAACACACTCCCCTTCTTCCCTCCACCCTAAACACACACTCCCCTTCTTCCCTCCACCCTAAACACACACTCCCCTTCTTCCCACCACCCTAACACACACTCACTTTCTTCCCTACACACTGAACACACACTCCCGTTCTTCCCTCCACCTGAACACACACTCCCCTTCTTCTCTCCTCCTAAACACACACTCAACTTCTTCCCTCCACCCTAAACACACACTCCCGTTCTTCCTTCCACCCTAAGCACACACTCACCTTCTTCCCTCCAGAATAAATACATAATCCCCTTCTTCCCTCCACCTAAAGATACACTCTCCTTCTTTCCTCGACCTAAACACACACTCCGCTTCTCTGCTCCACCCTAAACACACACTCCCCTTCTTCCCTCCACCCTAAAAACACACTCCGTTTCTTCCCTCCTTCTAAACACACTCCCCTTCATCCCTCCACCCTAAACACACACTCCGCTTCTTCCCTCCTTCTAAACACATAGTCCCCTTCTTCCCTCCTCCTAAACACACACTCCCCTTCTTCCCGCCACCCGAAATGCACTCCCCTTCTTCCTTCCAACCTAAGCACACACTCCCCTTCTTCCCTCCACCGTAAACACACTCCCCTTCTTCCTCCACCTAAACACACACTCCACTTCTTCCCTCCATCCTAAACACACACTCCCCTTCTTCCCTCCACCCTAAACACACACTCCCCTTCTTCCCTCCACCATAAACACACTCCCCTTCTTCCCTCCACCCTAAACACACACTCAACTTCTTCCCTCCACCCTAATCACACACTCCCCTTCTTCTCTCCTCCTAAACACACACTCAACTTCTTCCCTCCACCCTAAACACACACTCCCCTTCTTCTCTCCTCCGAAACACACACTCCCCTTCTTCCGTGCAACCTAATCACACACTCCCCTTCTTCCCTCCACCCTAAACACACAGTCCCCTTCTTCCCTCCACCTAAACATACTCCCCTTCTTCTCTCCACCCTAAACACACATTCCGCTTCTTCCCTCCTTCTAAACACACAGTCCCCTTCTTCCCTCCTCCGAAACACACACTCCCCTTCTTCCCTCCTCTTAAACACACACTCCCCCTTCTTGCCTCCACCCTAAACACACTCCCCTTCTTCTTTCCACCCTAAACACACTCCCCTTCTTCCCTCGACCCAAAACACACACCCCTTCTTCCCTCCACCTTAAACACACACTCCCCTTCTTCTCTCCTCCTAAACACACACTCAACTTCTTCCCTCCACCCTAAACACACACTCCCCTTCTTCCTTCCACCCTAAGCACACACTCACCTTCTTCCCTCCACCCTAAATACACATTCCCCTTCTTCCCTCCACCTAAAGATACACTCTCCTTCTTTCCTCCACCTAAACACACACTCCGCTTCTCTGCTCCACTCTAAACACACACACCCCTTCTTCCCTCCACCCTAAACACACACTCGGTTTCTTCCCTCCTTCTAAACACACTCCCCTTCATCCCTCCACCCTAAACACACACTCCGCTTCTGCCCTCCTTCTAAACACATTGTCCCCTTCTTCCCTCCTCCTAAACACACACTCCCCTTCTTCCCTCCACCCTAAACACACTCCCCTTCTTCCCTCCATCCTAAATACACACTCCCCTTCTTCCCTCCACCCTAATCACACACTCCCCTTCTTCCCTCCACCCTAAACACACACTCCCCTTCTTCCCTCCACCATAAACACACACCCTTCTTCCCTCCACCCTAAACACACACTCCCCTTCTTCCCTCCACCCTGACACACACTCACCTTCTTCCCTACACCCTGAACACACTCCCCTTCTTCCCTCCACCTTAGACACACACTCCCCTCCTTTTCTCCTCCTAAACACACACTCCCCTTCTTCTCTGTTCCTGAACACACACTCACCTTCTTTCCTCCAACCTAAACACACTCCCCGCCTTCCATCCTAAACACACACATGTCTTTTTCCCTCCACCCTAAACACCCACTCCACTTCTTCCGTCCAACCTAATCACACACTCCCCCTTCTTCCCTTAACCCAAACTACACACTCCCCTACTTCCCTCCACCTAAAGATACACTCCCCTACTTTCCTCCACCTAAACACACACTCCCCTTCTCTGCTCCACCCTAAACACACACTCCACTTCATCCCTCCACCCTAAACACACACTCCGCTTCTTCCCTCCACCATAAACACACACTCCCCTTCTTCCCTCCACCCTAAACACACTCCCCTTCATCCCTCCACCCTAAACACACACTCCGCTTCTTCCCTCCTTCTAAACACATAGTCCCCTTCTTCCCTCCTCCTAAACACACACTCCCCTTCTTCCCTCCACTCTAAACACACACTCCCCTTCGTCCCTCCACCCTAAACACACTCCACTTCATCACTCCACCTAAACACACACTCCACTTCTTCCCTCCACCCTAAACACACTCCCCTTCTTCCCTCCATCCTAAACACACACTCCCCTTCTTCCTCCAGCCTAAACACACACTCCCCTTCTTCCCTCCACCCTAATCAGACACTCCCCTTCTTCCCTCCACCCTAAACACACACTCCCCTTCTTCCCTCCACCATAAACACACTCCCCTTCTTCCCTCCACCCTAAACACACACTCCCCTTCTTGCCTCCACCCTAAACACACTCCCCTTCTTCCTTCCACCCTAAACACACTCCCCTTCTTCCCTCGACCCTAAACACACTCCCCTTCTTCCCTCCACCGTAAGCACACACACCCCTTCTTCTCTCCTCCTAAACATACACTCAACTTCTTCTCTCCACCCTAAACACACACACCCCTTCTTCCTTCCACCCTAAGCACACACTCCCCTTCTTCCCTCCACCCTAAATACACACTCCCCTTCTTCCCTCCACCTAAAAACACACTCCCTTCTCTGCTCTAACCCTAAACACACACTCCCCTTCTTCCCTCCACCCCAGACACACACTCCGCTTCTTCCTCCACCTAAACACACACTCCACTTCTTCCTCCACCTAAACACACACTCCACTTCTTCCCTCCACCCTAAACACACTCCCCTTCTTCCCTCCATCCTAAACACACACTCCCCTTCTTCCCTCCTCCCTAAACACACACTCCCCTTCTTCCTCCACCCTAATCACACACTCCCCTTCTTCCCTCCACCCTAAACACACACTCCCCTTCTTCCCTCCACCATAAACACACTCCCCTTTTTCCCTCCACCCTAAACACACACTCCCCTTCTTCCCTCCACCCTAAACACACACTCCCCTTCTTCCCTCCACCTGAACACACACTCCCCTTCTTGCCTCCACCCTAAACACACACCACTTCTTCCTTCCGCCCTAAACACACTCCCCTTCTTCCCTCCACCCTAAACACACACTCCCCTTCTTCTCTCCACCCTAAACACACACACCCATTGTTGCCACCACCTAAATACACACTCCCCTTCTTCCTCCAACCTAAACACACTCCCCTTCTTCCCTCCACGCTAAACACACTCCCCTTCTTCCCTCCAAATAAACACACACGCCCTTCTTCCGTCCACCCTAAACACACACTCCCCTTCTTCCCTCCATCCTAAACACACACTCCCCTTCTTCCCTCCACCCTATAGACACACTCCCCTTCTTCCCTACATCCTGAACACACACTCCTCTTCTTCCCTCCACCCTAAACACAACCCCTTCTTCTCTCCACCCTAAACACACACTCCCCTTCTTCCCTCCACCCTAAACACACACTCACCTTCTTCCCTCCACCCTTATCACACACTCCCCTTCTTCCCTCCACCTAAAGATACACTGCCCTTCTTCCCTCCTCCCTAAACACACACTCCCCTTCTTCCCGCCACCCGAAATGCACTCCCCTTCTTCCCTCCACCTAAATACACACTCCCCTTCTTCCCTCATCCCTAATCACACACTCCCCTTCTTCCCTCCACCTAAATACACACTCCCCTTCTTCCCTCCTCCATAATCAGACACTCCGCTTCTTCTCTCCACCCTAAACACACACTCCCATTCTTGCCTCCACCTAAATACAAACTCCCACTCTTCCCTCCACCCTAAACACACTCCCCATCTTCGCTCCACCCTAAACACACACTCCCCTTCTTCCCTACTCCTCAACACACACACCCCTTCTTCCCTCCATCCTAAACACAAACTCCCCTTCTTCTCTCCACCTAAATACACACTCCCCTTCTTCCCTCCACCTAAACACACACTCCCCTTCTTCCCTCCTCCTAAACACACATTCCCCATCTGCCGTCCACACAAAACAGACTTCCCTTCTTCCCTCCACTCTAAACATGCACTCCCCTTCTTCCCTCCTGCTAAACACACTCCCCTTCTTCCCTCCACCCTAACGCACACTCACCTTCTTCCCTACACCCTGAACACACACACCCCTCTTCCCTCCACCCTATACACAATCTCCCCTTCTTCCTCCATCCTAAACACACACTCCGCTTCTTGCCTCCACCCTAAACACACATTCCCCTTTTTCCCTTCACCTAAACACACTTTTTTTTTCCCTCCACGCTAAACACACACTCCCGTTCTTCCCTCCACCCTAAATACACACTCCCCTTCTTCCCTCCACCCTAAACACACACTCCCCTTCTTCCCACCACCCTAACACACACTCACCTTCTTCCCTACACACTGAACACACACTCCGTTCTTCCCTCCACCTGAACACACACTCCCTTTCTTCTCTCCTCCTAAACACACACTCAACTTCTTCCCTCCACCCTAAACACACACTCCCGTTCTTCCTTCCACCCTAAGCACACACTCACCTTCTTCCCTCCAGAATAAATACATAATCCCCTTCTTCCCTCCACCTAAAGATACACTCTCCTTCTTTCCTCGACCTAAACACACACTCCGCTTCTCTGCTCCACCCTAAACACACACTCCCCTTCTTCCCTCCTCCCTAAAAACACACTCCGTTTCTTCCCTCCTTCTAAACACACTCCCCTTCATCCCTCCACCCTAAACACACACTCCGCTTCTTCCCTCCTTCTAAACACATAGTCCCCTTCTTCCCTCCTCCTAAACACACACTCCCCTTCTTCCCGCCACCCGAAATGCACTCCCCTTCTTCCCTCCACCCTAAACACACACTCCCCTTCTTCCCTCCACCATAAACACACTCCCCTTCTTCCCTCCACCCTAAACACACACTCCCCTTCTTCCCTCCACCCTGAACACTCACTCCCCTTCTTCCCTCCACCCTAACACACACTCACCTTCTTCCCTACACCCTAAACACACACACCCGTTCTTCCCTCCACCTGAACACACACTCCCCTTCTTGCCTCCACCCTAAACACACTCCCCTTCTTTCTTCCACCCTAAACACACTCCCCTTCTTCCCTCGACCCTAACCACACATTCCCCTTCTTCCCTCCACCTTAAACACACACTCCCTTCTTCTCTCCTCCTAAACACACACTCAACTTCTTCCCTCCACCCTAAACACACACTCCCCTTCTTCTCTCCTCCTAAACACACACTCAACTTCTTCCCTCCACCCTAAACACACACTCCCCTTCTTCTCTCCTCCGAAACACACACTCCCCTTCTTCCGTGCAAGCTAATCACACACTCCCCTTCTTCCCTCCACCCTAAACACACAGTCCCCTTCTTCCCTCCACCTAAACATACTCCCCTTCTTCTCTCCACCCTAAACACACATTCCGCTTCTTCCCTCCTTCTAAACACACAGTCCCCTTCTTCCCTCCTCCGAAACACACACTCCCCTTCTTCCCTCCTCTTAAACACACACTCCCCTTCTTGCCTCCACCCTAAACACACTCCCCTTCTTCCTTCCACCCTAAACACACTCCCCTTCTTCCCTCGACCCAAAACACACACCCCTTCTTCCCTCCACCTTAAACACACACTCCCCTTCTTCTCTCCTCCTAAACACACACTCAACTTCTTCCCTCCACCCTAAACACACACTCCCCTTCTTCCTTCCACCCTAAGCACACACTCACCTTCTTCCCTCCACCCTAAATATACATTCCCCTTCTTCCCTCCACCTAAAGATACACTCTCCTTCTTTCCTCCACCTAAACACACACTCCGCTTCTCTGCTCCACTCTAAACACACACACCCCTTCTTCCCTCCACCCTAAACACACACTCCGTTTCTTCCCTCCTTCTAAACACACTCCCCTTCATCCCTCCACCCTAAACACACACTCCGCTTCTTCCCTCCTTCTAAACACATAGTCCCCTTCTTCCCTCCTCCTAAACACACACTCCCCTTCTTCCCTCCACCCTAAACACACTCCCCTTCTTCCCTCCATCCTAAATACACACTCCCCTTCTTCCCTCCACCCTAATCACACACTCCCCTTCTTCCCTCCACCATAAACACACTCCCCTTCTTCCCTCCACCCTAAACACACACTCCCCTTCTTCCTCCACCCTAAACAAACACTCCCCTTCTTCCCTCCACCCTAACACACACTCACCTTTTTCCCTACACCCTGAACACACACTCCCGTTCTTTCCTCCACCTGAACACAACTCCCCTTCTCTGCTCCACCCTAAACACACACTCCCCTTCTTCCCTCCACCCTATACACACACTCCCCTTCTTCCCTACATCCTGAACACACACTCCCCTTCTTCCCTCCACCCTAAACACAACCCTTCTTCTCTCCATCCTAAACTCACACTCCCCTTCTTCCCTCCACCCTAAACACACACTCACCTTCTTCCCTCCACCCTTATCACACACTCCCCTTCTTCCCTCCACCTAAAGATACACTGCCCTTCTTCCCTCCACCCTAAACACACACTCCCCTTCTTCCCGCCACCCGAAATGCACTCCCCTTCTTCCCTCCACCTAAATACACACTCCCCTTCTTCCCTCCACCCTAATCACACATTCCCCTTCTTCCCTCCACACTAAACAGACACTCCCATTCTTCCCTCCACCTAAATACACACTCCCCTTCTTCCCTCCACCCTAAACACACTCCCCATCTTCGCTCCACCCTAAACACACACTCCCCTTCTTCCCTCCACCCTAAACACACACTCCCCTTCTTCCCGCCACCCGAAATGCACTCCCCTTCTTCCCTCCACCTAAATACACACTCCCCTTCTTCCCTCCACCCTAATCACACATTCCCCTTCTTCCCTCCACACTAAACAGACACTCCCATTCTTCCCTCCACCTAAATACACACTCCCCTTCTTCCCTCCACCCTAAACACACTCCCCATCTTCGCTCCACCCTAAACACACACTCCCCTTCTTCCCTCCACACTAAACAGACACTCCCCTTCTTCCCTCCACCCTAATCACACACTCCCCTTCTTCCCTCCAACCTAAACACACACTCCCCTTCTTCCCTCCACCCTAAACACACACTCCCCTTATTCCCTCCACCCTGACACACACTCCCCTTCTTCCCTCCACCCTAAACACACACTCCCCTTCTTCCCTCCACCCTGAACACTCACTCCCCTTCTTCCCTCCACCCTAACACACACTCACCTTCTTCCCTACACCCTAAACACACACACCCGTTCTTCCCTCCACCTGAACACACACTCCCCTTCTTGCCTCCACCCTAAACACACTCCCCTTCTTCCTTCCACCCTAAACACACTCCCCTTCTTCCCTCGACCCTAACCACACATTCCCCTTCTTCCCTCCACCTTAAACCACACACTCCCTTCTTCTCTCCTCCTAAAGACACACTCAACTTCTTCCCTCCACCCTAAACACACACTCCCCTTCTTCTCTCCTCCTAAACACACACTCAACTTCTTCCCTCCACCCTAAACACACACTCCCCTTCTTCCCTCCACCCTAAACACACACTCCCCTTCTTCCCTCCACCATAAACACACTCCCCTTCTTCCCTGCACCCTAAACACACACTCCCCTTCTTCCCTCCACCCTAAACACACACTCCCCTTCTTCCCTCCACCCTAAACACACACTCCCCTTCTTCCCTCCACCCTAAACACACTCCCCTTCTTCCCTCCACCCTAAACACACACTCCCCTTCTTCCCTCCACCCTAAACACACACTCCCCTTCTTCCCACCACCCTAACACACACTCACCTTCTTCCCTACACACTGAACACACACTCCCGTTCTTCCCTCCACCTGAACACACACTCCCTTTCTTCTCTCCTCCTAAACACACACTCAACTTCTTCCCTCCACCCTAAACACACACTCCCGTTCTTCCTTCCACCCTAAGCACACACTCACCTTCTTCCCTCCAGAATAAATACATAATCCCCTTCTTCCCTCCACCTAAAGATACACTCTCCTTCTTTCCTCGACCTAAACACACACTCCGCTTCTCTGCTCCACCCTAAACACACACTCCCCTTCTTCCCTCCTCCCTAAAAACACACTCCGTTTCTTCCCTCCTTCTAAACACACTCCCCTTCATCCCTCCACCCTAAACCACACACTCCGCTTCTTCCCTCCTTCTAAACACATAGTCCCCTTCTTCCCTCCTCCTAAACACACACTCCCCTTCTTCCCGCCACCCGAAATGCACTCCCCTTCTTCCCTCCACCCTAAACACACACTCCCCTTCTTCCCTCCACCATAAACACACTCCCCTTCTTCCCTCCACCCTAAACACACACTCCCCTTCTTCCCTCCACCCTGAACACTCACTCCCCTTCTTCCCTCCACCCTAACACACACTCACCTTCTTCCCTACACCCTAAACACACACACCCGTTCTTCCCTCCACCTGAACACACACTCCCCTTCTTGCCTCCACCCTAAACACACTCCCCTTCTTTCTTCCACCCTAAACACACTCCCCTTCTTCCCTCGACCCTAACCACACATTCCCCTTCTTCCCTCCACCTTAAACACACACTCCCTTCTTCTCTCCTCCTAAACACACACTCAACTTCTTCCCTCCACCCTAAACACACACTCCCCTTCTTCTCTCCTCCTAAACACACACTCAACTTCTTCCCTCCACCCTAAACACACACTCCCCTTCTTCTCTCCTCCGAAACACACACTCCCCTTCTTCCGTGCAAGCTAATCACACACTCCCCTTCTTCCCTCCACCCTAAACACACAGTCCCCTTCTTCCCTCCACCTAAACATACTCCCCTTCTTCTCTCCACCCTAAACACACATTCCGCTTCTTCCCTCCTTCTAAACACACAGTCCCCTTCTTCCCTCCTCCGAAACACACACTCCCCTTCTTCCCTCCTCTTAAACACACACTCCCCTTCTTGCCTCCACCCTAAACACACTCCCCTTCTTCCTTCCACCCTAAACACACTCCCCTTCTTCCCTCGACCCAAAACACACACCCCTTCTTCCCTCCACCTTAAACACACACTCCCCTTCTTCTCTCCTCCTAAACACACACTCAACTTCTTCCCTCCACCCTAAACACACACTCCCCTTCTTCCTTCCACCCTAAGCACACACTCACCTTCTTCCCTCCACCCTAAATATACATTCCCCTTCTTCCCTCCACCTAAAGATACACTCTCCTTCTTTC